>NW_025813773.1:0-193386 GCF_021917145.1 Hypomesus transpacificus
TATTCGCACAACATCTGCAGCAGTTCTGTAATGAAACTAAATTAATTATATCAAGCGTTATTGCCTGATACAAGTTTTACCTATATAAGTGAAACGTGGCACACAACTTCCTGGCTAGACCATATTGTAACCACAGCCGATGCTCATGACTCACTGGAAAGTATAGAGATGTGTTATGGGCTGGCCACCACTGATCACATACCAGTTGCTATGCTGCTAAATGTTGAGAGTGTACCCTTGTTGCTGGCCCCCCAAGAAAACTGGACTGGTCAAAATTGACCAAAGAGGTTATGCACAGATATTCTCTATTAACTGACAGCTTACATAGTGATGTTGCATTTTCTAGGGATGCCCTAATGTGCACGGATATGAACTGCAAGGATAAACATCATGCTGAAAAGCTCTGTGCCATGTATGATGATATTGTCAAATGTCTTTATGCTTCCAGTGAACCTTTTATTAATCACAAGAGTAAGGTCCCTAACGCACGGCCTGTCTGGAATGAGTTTGTGTCTGAGCAACATGCTGCTGCTAGAGAAGCCTTTAGAGTCTGGTCAGAGGCAGGCAGACCCAGACAGGGAGTGCTGCTTGATAACAAAAACCTCACAAATGCTAGATTTAAATATGCACTCGTTTCATTAAGAGAAATGAAAACACAATGAGAGCAGACTCGCTGGCCAGAAGATCATAAATAATAACAGAACTCCCCTCCCTTCTGATATCAAAGGGGTTAGTTGTCCAAAGAAGATTGCTGATCTATGGCATGAGCACTACAGTAAACTATTTAATTGTGTTAAAAGTAACACAGTGAGAATTGATAATGAATATAAAGGTATCTCTGCAGACTTGATAGTTAGATCAGTAGATATTTATGATGCCATCCACATGCTAGACAACAACAAAGCTTGTGGTATGGATTGCATTTCTGCAGAGCATCTAAAAAATGCCAGTTATAGACTCAGTCCATTTCTAGCCATGTGTCTCACTGGAATTATGGTTCATGGTGTTCTACCGAACTCTATTATGTCAGTACTGTTAGTGCCTGTTGTTAAAGATAAGGCTGGTAAACTGAAAAGCATAGACAGCTATCGACCCATTGCATTGGCCAGTATCTTGTCTAAAGTGTTTGAGAGAATTATTTGATTGAAATTGGAAATGTATATTCTGACTGCAGACAATCAGTTTGGTTTTAAAAGAAAACATGGTACTGATCTCTGTATCTATGCTCTGAAGGAGATTGTCTCAGGTACACAAGTCTTAATTCATCTGTATTTTTATGCTTTATTGATGCTTACAAAGCTTTCGATCGAATTTGTCATGAAAAACTGTTTATGAAGCTAATAGCGAGAGGTGTCCCTAAACCTCTTGTGAGGATTTTGGTGTTCTGGTATGCCAATCAAACTTTTCATGTTAAATGGGACAATGTTGTATCAGCTCCTTTCCATGTTGGTAACGGAGTTCGACAAGGAGGAATTGGATTTCCCTTTTTGTTTAATATGGATATGGACGACTTGTCAAGCCAGCTGAATAAGACAAATACAGGCTGTCTTGTTGGTGAATCTATTGTCAATCATCTGATGTACGCAAATGATCTGGTTCCACTCAGCCTGTTGCAACAGATGCTATGGGTGTGCTCTCAGTATGGCTTAGATCATGATATAAAATATAATGCAAAGAAAAGCCACATTATGATAGTCAGAAGTAATCAGGACAGGAAATTAACCTTCCCTACCTTTTATTTATCTGGCAGTCCCCTTGGTGTTTGTGAGGAAATAAAATATCTGGGCCATGTCATTTCTGATGATTGGACAGATGACAACGATATGTATCAACAGCGCTGTCAAATGTATTCTCAGGCCAGTATGTTATTAAGGACGTTTTCTATGTGCTCAGATTCAGTTAAATGTTCCCTGTTTAGAACCTACATAACACCATTGTACACTGCTCATTTGTGGTCTATGTACAGGAAAAGGAGTATACAGATACTGAAAGTAGCCTACAATGATGCTTTTAGATTGCTACTTAATGTGCCAAGGTGGCATAGTGCTAGTCAGTTGTTAGTGTCTAAGCACGTACCAACCTGTAAGGCAATCCTGAGACAACTGATGTAGGGTTTCAATGATGCTTTTAGATTGCTACTTAATGTGCCTAGGTGGCATAGTGCTGGTCAGTTGTTTCTGTCAAAGCACGTACCAACCTGTAAGGCACTCCTGACAAAACTGATGTACGGTTTCATGTGTCGACTGGACAAGTCTGAGAACTGAATAGTAGAGGCTCCTGGTCAACCCTCTAAAGAGCTGCTATCGATTACTTGGAACTTAAGACTACATTGGCACAAAAGTCTTCATACTTTTTATGCACTGTATTATCTATGTTTTATGTTTTTGTTTTACTCTCTTTTTTATAGCTCTATGTCTGTTATTTTATGTGGAACTTGGCGTCTGAAATAAAGATTTATATATATATATATAAATACATATATATATATATCAATGTTTCAGGATTTGTATAACTTTTTACCATTGCATACAAAATCGGAAATGCAATACCAAAAAGATCAGCTTTTGTTAAGAGATCCAAGATTACAAGATCCACAAGGCCTTTGCTAGAGACTAAGGAATGAGTGGGGGCTTGGTCAGCCCACACTCTCCTGAAATGTTGCGTGTGCGTCTTGCCAAGCCCGCGCGTGTGTAAGTTAAGGCTGAGTGTGTGAGGATGTGGAGCACGCGCGGGCAGGAGGAGGGGAGACATTCATTGGAAATTTGGCTAGAAATTAGCCAAGCAAGCATGTTTCAAATATTCACCAAAAATCGACCTTTGATCTTACAGTCAACTTTTTCACAGATTTGTGTTATAAACATTCTCAAGAGTCTTCATATGAACTTGTGATTGAATCAGAGTATCAGTTTTTGACTGGCTGATGTGTAAAGCATTATTTTAGCGTTAGCGATAAGTTCAATTTGCTTTATATCAATCATTTTTGGAGATATGAAGTTGCCTTTGCACACGGTAACATGTTGTAGTGTCTTCCATCGATATACCAAGTTTCGTGTTGATATCTCAAAGATTTGCTGAGACATGACTTCACATCCTGTTTGGCGGCTTTTCTGATGAATTTGATTGGCTGTACCGGACAAACGGTTGTGAGGATCAAAATTCTTTTCGATAACTTTTGTGAGGCTTGGTCTGAAGATCATCTCTGGTAACTTTGAAAAAGATATGACAAAAATTGTAGGAGGAGTAGGCTTTCAAAGGTTTTTGATAAAACCGGAAATAGCGGAAAATCTACATAACCGGAAATTGACGCCATGGTGTGCATTGAACTCGGCTTGATCCAGGGAATCCAAAGGTACCTCATTTTTGAAAATGGGTCATACGGTTCAAAAGTTGCGTGTGTAAACACAAGTCCAACTTTGACCCGTTGGTGGCGCTGGAGTGGTCTAATGGGAGACATGAAACTTGGTGTAGGTATAGAATCAACTGTCCTTAATGAGTGTGCCAAATTTCACAAAAAGTTGTCGAAGGGTTCTAGGGGCTGCCATTGACTTCCATGGAACAAGAATAATAATAATAATAAAACTAACAATAACAATAGGTTTCCTCCTGACGGAGGAATAAATATAACTGCAAGCAGTAATGGCGGATTCCTCCAAACATTGCGAACCATTGAAAAATGTATATTCTTGACAAATTGGAACTGTATAGAAAAATCTATGCTGCAGAATTACCAATGGGATACCAAATCTGAAATATAATACCATCAAGATCCACAAGGGCCTTTATTTCAACCCAAGGAGTGAAGGGAGGGGGCTTGGTTAGCCTATCCATTCCAGAAAGCCTTTGTGCTTTAGGGCGTGGAATGTAGCGCCACCTATGGGTAATGGTGGGACAGTTGTGGTGTGGTAATTACCCTTGGTCTATACTTTCAAAAAAGCTCGACCAGAGCATACCCCCCACTCTCAGGGTACCGAGCTTCAGCTCAGTCATGATGCTGGGATGAATGTAGGCCTATATGTAGAGACCAGGGAGACAGACACACCGGCCAGCTGCCCTGATGGGTCCGTGGTAGATCATTAATGCGGGTTGTATCCTACAACGCTCGTGGCCTCCGAGTAGGACATACTGCTGCTGATAGATCAAGACGTTTGGTGGTGGACACATTGCTGGACGAGAGTGACATTGTCTGCCTTCAAGAAACCTGGATGGCCAAGCAAGATCTGGACAAATTGAACTCCCTACACAAGATGTTTCATAGTGCTGGAGAGTCCACTACCAATCTCAGCATGAGAATGGTTTGTGGGAGGATAGCTGGTGGTGTAGCTATACTGTGGAACATAAAATATGACCCAACGGTAAAGGTGGTGTGGCTTAACGTTGACTGGGCTATTGGGTTGGAGTTTAATCACAATGAAAATAAATTTACTATTGTAAATGTGTACACACCATATGAATCCTATGACCATGAGGATGAATTTCAGAACAGGTTAGCTTTTATTCAGTCCTTCATAGAGGACAATAGTTCATGTTGTGTCTATGTCATGGGTGATTTTAATGCTGAAATGTCAGATAAGCGTTTATTCGCACAACATCTGCAGCAGTTCTGTAATGAAACTAAATTAATTATATCAAGCGTTATTGCCTGATACAAGTTTTACCTATATAAGTGAAACGTGGCACACAACTTCCTGGCTAGACCATATTGTAACCACAGCCGATGCTCATGACTCACTGGAAAGTATAGAGATGTGTTATGGGCTGGCCACCACTGATCACATACCAGTTGCTATGCTGCTAAATGTTGAGATTGTACCCTTGTTGCTGGCCCCCCAAGAAAACTGGACTGGTCAAAATTGACCAAAGAGGTTCGGCACAGATATTCTCTATTAACTGACAGCTTACATAGTGATGTTGCATTTTCTAGGGATGCCCTAATGTGCACGGATATGAACTGCAAGGATAAACATCATGCTGAAAAGCTCTGTGCCATGTATGATGATATTGTCAAATGTCTTTATGCTTCCAGTGAACCTTTTATTAATCACAAGAGTAAGGTCCCTAACGCACGGCCTGTCTGGAATGAGTTTGTGTCTGAGCAACATGCTGCTGCTAGAGAAGCCTTTAGAGTCTGGTCAGAGGCAGGCAGACCCAGACAGGGAGTGCTGCTTGATAACAAAAACCTCACAAATGCTAGATTTAAATATGCACTCGTTTCATTAAGAGAAATGAAAACACAATGAGAGTAGACTCGCTGGCCAGAAAGATGCAGAATAACAATCTTACTGACTTCTGGAAGGAGGTCAAGATCATAAATAATAACAGAACTCCCCTCCCTTCTGATATCAAAGGGGTTAGTTGTCCAGAGAAGATTGCTGATCTATGGCATGAGCACTACAGTAAACTATTTAATTGTGTTCAAAGTAACACAGTGAGAATTGATAATCAATATAAAGGTATCTCTGCAGACTTGATAGTTAGATCAGTAGATATTTATGATGCCATCCACATGCTAGACAACAACAAAGCTTGTGGTATGGATTCCATTTCTGCAGAGCATCTAAAAAATGCCAGTTATAGACTCAGTCCATTTCTAGCCATGTGTCTCACTGGAATTATGGTTCATGGTGTTCTACCGAACTCTATTATGTCAGTACTGTTAGTGCCTGTTGTTAAAGATAAGGCTGGTAAACTGAACAGCATAGACAACTGTAGCGCCTCTCTAGTTTGGTGGATTTGTAATGAGAGGTGGCTAACCTGAGTTCGTTAGTAATTGTTACTAACTTAAACCAATTTAACATATGAAAAAAACAATACAACCAACTGTTAAACAAAAACAGGAAAGATTTACTTCAGACAAAAAATCAGTTCTTCAGTTATTGGTTCAACATTTACATGACATCGTAATGCACATGGACACACAATACAAACTAGCCGGCAATGCTAACTACACGAATACCTTAATTCAGTACAGTTCTACGGTGCAGGCCTGAGTGTAGCTCGTGTGCGTTGTAGCCGTAAACAAAATGGCTGTTTCGCCAGGATGGCACAAAATAACAAGGAGCTGGTACCTCGGATCAGCAGTGCGGTAGCACACGCACTGCGGCAGAAGGGCGGCAGCAGGTGAAGGAGAGACCGACCAAATACTCTCGTGGATTTACGAGACGAACCAACTCAGGAAGAAGACTGAGGACGACGACAATCCCGACCTCCACCGGCTCCAACCTGGCACTCGCTGTCGCTAGTCTGGCGGCAAAGCCCGTGCTTAATCCAAAACCGCCAACAGCCAAACTCCTCTTTCTGGGTTATTGTTGTTGGTTGAGATATTCACCCAACAATATAAACATAACACCACTAATGATAATATAAAATCTTCACTCTTGGTATTTTACCGTACGCTACAATTTTCTTCTCCCTCCAACTCCTCCGCTCGCTCTGTCTTTTTCTACTCCAACCTCATCTACCCCAACTTCCCGTGTTACCCTGCCCTTTGACCTCAAACCGGATTGGCTTAACATCATAATCAAAATTAAAGCAACAACATAGATTCACAAAACATTCATCTTACTCTCTTCATATTTGTAACCGGTACATTTTAACATGCGTTTTTTAAACAACAGATATACATTTCCAAATGCTGTATTCAGTAAAACATGAACAATATGCATTTCTCATCAAATCAAAATCATACTCTCAAACCTTAAAGTCTATTTATTAAACTATGAACTTAAGTATTATGTATTCAAACTTTTATATTTATGTAATAGGATTGTTTCAACAGAAATGTTTACCACCCGGGCTACACAACTATCGACCCATTGCATTGGCCAGTATCTTGTCTAAAGTGTTTGAGAGAATTATTTGATTGAAATTGGAAATGTATATTCTGACTGCAGAAAATCAGTTTGGTTTTAAAAGAAAACATGGTACTGATCTCTGTATCTATGCTCTGAAGGAGATTGTCAGATTGTCTCAGGTACACAAGTCTTAATTCATCTGTATTTTTATGCTTTATTGATGCTTACAAAGCTTTCGATCGAATTTGTCATGAAAAACTGTTTATGAAGCTAATAGCGAGAGGTTTCCCTAAACCTCTTGTGAGGATTTTGGTGTTCTGGTATGCAAATCAAACTTTTCATGTTAAATGGGACAATGTTGTATCAGCTGCTTTCCATGTTGGTAACGGAGTTCGACAAGGAGGAATTTGATTTCCCTTTTTGTTTAATATGGATATGGACGACTTATCAAGCCAGCTGAATAAGACAAATACAGGCTGTCTTGTTGGTGAATCTATTGTCAATCATCTGATGTACGCAGATTATCTGGTTCCACTCAGCCTGTTGCAACAGATGCTATGGGTGTGCTCTCAGTATGGCTTAGATCATGATATAAAATATAATGCAAAGAAAAGCCACATAATGATAGTCAGAAGTAATCAGGACAGGAAATTAACCTTCCCTACCTTTTATTTATCTGGCAGTCCCCTTGGTGTTTGTGAGGAAATAAAATATCTGCCATGTCATTTCTGATGATTGGACAGATGACAACGATATGTATCAACAGCGCTGTCAAATATATTCTCAGGCCAGTATGTTATTAAGGACGTTTTCTATGTGCTCAGATTCAGTTAAATGTTCCCTGTTTAGAACCTACATAACACCATTGTACACTGCTCATTTGTGGTCTATGTACAGGTAAAGGAGTATACAGATACTGAAAGTAGCCTACAATGATGCTTTTAGATTGCTACTTAATGTGCCAAGGTGGCATAGTGCTAGTCAGTTGTTTGTGTCTAAGCACGTACCAACCTGTAAGGCAATCCTGAGACAACTGATGTATGGTTTCAATGATGCTTTTAGATTGCTACTTAATGTGCCTAGGTGGCATAGTGCTGGTCAGTTGTTTCTGTCTAAGCACGTACCAACCTGTAAGGCACTCCTGAGACAACTGATGTATGGTTTCATGTGTCGACTGGACAAGTCTGAGAACTGAATAGTAGAGGCCCTGGTCAACCCTCTAAAGAGCTGCTATCGATTACTTGGAACTTAAGACTACATTGGCACAAAAGTCTTCATACTTTTTATGCACTGTATTATCTATGTTTTATGTTTTCGTTTTACTCTCTTTTTTATAGCTCTATGTCTGTTATTTTATGTGGAACTTGGCGTCTGAAATAAAGATTTATATATATATAAATACATATATATATATCAATGTTTCAGGATTTGTATAACTTTTTACCATTGCATACAAAATCGGAAATGCAATACTAAAAAGATCAGCTTTTGTTAAGAGATCCAAGATTACAAGATCCACAAGGCCTTGGCTAGAAACCAAGGAATGAGTGGGGGCTTGGTCAGCCCACACTCTCCTGAAATGTTGCGTGTGCGTCTTGCCAAGCCCGCGCGTGTGTAAGTTAAGGCTGAGTGTGTGAGGATGTGGAGCACGCGCGGGCAGGAGGAGGGGAGACATTCATTGGAAATTTGGCTAGAAATTAGCCAAGCAAGCATGTTTCAAATATTCACCAAAAATCGACCTTTGATCTTACAGTCAACTTTTTCACAGATTTGTGTTATAAACATTCTCAAGAGTCTTCATATGAACTTGTGATTGAATCAGAGTATCAGTTTTTGACTGGCTGATGTGTAAAGCATTATTTTAGCGTTAGCGATAAGTTCAATTTGCTTTATATCAATCATTTTTGGAGATATGAAGTTGCCTTTGCACACGGTAACATGTTGTAGTGTCTTCCATCGATATACCAAGTTTCGTGTTGATATCTCAAAGATTTGCTGAGACAGGACTTCACATCCTGTTTGGCGGCTTTTCTGATGAATTTGATTGGCTGTACCGGACAAACGGTTGTGAGGATCAAAATTCTTTTCGATAACTTTTGTGACGCTTGGTCTGAAGATCATCTCTGGTAACTTTGAAGAAGATATGACAAAAATTGTAGGAGGAGTAGGCTTTCAAAGGTTTTTGATAAAACCGGAAGTAGCGGAAAATCTATATAACCGGAAATTGACGCCATGGGGTGCGTTGAACTCGGCTTGAACCAGGGAATCCAATGGTACCTCATTTTTGAAAATGGGTCATACGGTTCAAAAGTTGCGTGTGTAAACACAAGTCCAACTTTGACCCATTGGTGGCGCTGGAGTGGTCTAATGGGAGACATGAAACTTGGTGTAGGTATAGAATCAACTGTCCTTAATGAGTGTGCCAAATTTCACAAAAAGTTGTCGAAGTGTTCTAGGGGCTGCCATTGACTTCCATGGAACAAGAATAATAATAATAATAAAACTAACAATAACAATAGGTTTCCTCCTGACGGAGGAATCCTAATAATAAAACTAACAATAACAATAGGTTTCCTCCTGACGGAGGAATCCTAATAATAAATATAACTGCAAGCAGTAATGGCGGATTCCTCCAAACATTGCGAACCATTGAAAAATGTATATTCTTGACAAATTGGAACTGTATAGAAAAATCTATGCTGCAGAATTACCAATGGGATACCAAATCTGAAATATAATACCATCAAGATCCACAAGGGCCTTTATTTCAACCCAAGGAGTGAAGGGAGGGGGCTTGGTTAGCCTATCCATTCCAGAAAGCCTTTGTGCTTTAGGGCGTGGAATGTAGCGCCACCTATGGGTAATGGTGGGACAGTTGTGGTGTGGTAATTACCCTTGGTCTATACTTTCAAAAAAGCTCGACCAGAGCATACCCCCCACTCTCAGGGTACCGAGCTTCAGCTCAGTCATGATGCTGGGATGAATGTAGGCCTATATGTAGAGACCAGGGAGACAGACACACCGGCCAGCTGCCCTGATGGGTCCGTGGTAGATCATTAATGCGGGTTGTATCCTACAACGCTCGTGGCCTCCGAGTAGGACATACTGCTGCTGATAGATCAAGACGTTTGGTGGTGGACACATTGCTGGACGAGAGTGACATTGTCTGCCTTCAAGAAACCTGGATGGCCAAGCAAGATCTGGACAAATTGAACTCCCTACACAAGATGTTTCATAGTGCTGGAGAGTCCACTACCAATCTCAGCATGAGAATGGTTTGTGGGAGGATAGCTGGTGGTGTAGCTATACTGTGGAACATAAAATATGACCCAACGGTAAAGGTGGTGTGGCTTAACGTTGACTGGGCTATTGGGTTGGAGTTTAATCACAATGAAAATAAATTTACTATTGTAAATGTGTACACACCATATGAATCCTATGACCATGAGGATGAATTTCAGAACAGGTTAGCTTTTATTCAGTCCTTCATAGAGGACAATAGTTCATGTTGTGTCTATGTCATGGGTGATTTTAATGCTGAAATGTCAGATAAGCGTTTATTCGCACAACATCTGCAGCAGTTCTGTAATGAAACTAAATTAATTATATCAAGCGTTATTGCCTGATACAAGTTTTACCTATATAAGTGAAACGTGGCACACAACTTCCTGGCTAGACCATATTGTAACCACAGCCGATGCTCATGACTCACTGGAAAGTATAGAGATGTGTTATGGGCTGGCCACCACTGATCACATACCAGTTGCTATGCTGCTAAATGTTGAGATTGTACCCTTGTTGCTGGCCCCCCAAGAAAACTGGACTGGTCAAAATTGACCAAAGAGGTTCGGCACAGATATTCTCTATTAACTGACAGCTTACATAGTGATGTTGCATTTTCTAGGGATGCCCTAATGTGCACGGATATGAACTGCAAGGATAAACATCATGCTGAAAAGCTCTGTGCCATGTATGATGATATTGTCAAATGTCTTTATGCTTCCAGTGAACCTTTTATTAATCACAAGAGTAAGGTCCCTAACGCACGGCCTGTCTGGAATGAGTTTGTGTCTGAGCAACATGCTGCTGCTAGAGAAGCCTTTAGAGTCTGGTCAGAGGCAGGCAGACCCAGACAGGGAGTGCTGCTTGATAACAAAAACCTCACAAATGCTAGATTTAAATATGCACTCGTTTCATTAAGAGAAATGAAAACACAATGAGAGTAGACTCGCTGGCCAGAAAGATGCAGAATAACAATCTTACTGACTTCTGGAAGGAGGTCAAGATCATAAATAATAACAGAACTCCCCTCCCTTCTGATATCAAAGGGGTTAGTTGTCCAGAGAAGATTGCTGATCTATGGCATGAGCACTACAGTAAACTATTTAATTGTGTTCAAAGTAACACAGTGAGAATTGATAATCAATATAAAGGTATCTCTGCAGACTTGATAGTTAGATCAGTAGATATTTATGATGCCATCCACATGCTAGACAACAACAAAGCTTGTGGTATGGATTCCATTTCTGCAGAGCATCTAAAAAATGCCAGTTATAGACTCAGTCCATTTCTAGCCATGTGTCTCACTGGAATTATGGTTCATGGTGTTCTACCGAACTCTATTATGTCAGTACTGTTAGTGCCTGTTGTTAAAGATAAGGCTGGTAAACTGAACAGCATAGACAACTGTAGCGCCTCTCTAGTTTGGTGGATTTGTAATGAGAGGTGGCTAACCTGAGTTTGTTAGTAATTGTTACTAACTTAAACCAATTTAACATATGAAAAAAACAATACAACCAACTGTTAAACAAAAACAGGAAAGATTTACTTCAGACAAAAAATCAGTTCTTCAGTTATTGGTTCAACATTTACATGACATCGTAATGCACATGGACACACAATACAAACTAGCCGGCAATGCTAACTACACGAATACCTTAATTCAGTACAGTTCTACGGTGCAGGCCTGAGTGTAGCTCGTGTGCGTTGTAGCCGTAAACAAAATGGCTGTTTCGCCAGGATGGCACAAAATAACAAGGAGCTGGTACCTCGGATCAGCAGTGCGGTAGCACACGCACTGCGGCAGAAGGGCGGCAGCAGGTGAAGGAGAGACCGACCAAATACTCTCGTGGATTTACGAGACGAACCAACTCAGGAAGAAGACTGAGGACGACGACAATCCCGACCTCCACCGGCTCCAACCTGGCACTCGCTGTCGCTAGTCTGGCGGCAAAGCCCGTGCTTTATCCAAAACCGCCAACAGCCAAACTCCTCTTTCTGGGTTATTGTTGTTGGTTGAGATATTCACCCAACAATATAAACATAACACCACTAATGATAATATAAAATCTTCACTCTTGGTATTTTACCGTACGCTACAATTTTCTTCTCCCTCCAACTCCTCCGCTCGCTCTGTCTTTTTCTACTCCAACCTCATCTACCCCAACTTCCCGTGTTACCCTGCCCTTTGACCTCAAACCGGATTGGCTTAACATCATAATCAAAATTAAAGCAACAACATAGATTCACAAAACATTCATCTTACTCTCTTCATATTTGTAACCGGTACATTTTAACATGCGTTTTTTAAACAACAGATATACATTTCCAAATGCTGTATTCAGTAAAACATGAACAATATGCATTTCTCATCAAATCAAAATCATACTCTCAAACCTTAAAGTCTATTTATTAAACTATGAACTTAAGTATTATGTATTCAAACTTTTATATTTATGTAATAGGATTGTTTCAACAGAAATGTTTACCACCCGGGCTACACAACTATCGACCCATTGCATTGGCCAGTATCTTGTCTAAAGTGTTTGAGAGAATTATTTGATTGAAATTGGAAATGTATATTCTGACTGCAGAAAATCAGTTTGGTTTTAAAAGAAAACATGGTACTGATCTCTGTATCTATGCTCTGAAGGAGATTGTCTCAGGTACACAAGTCTTAATTCATCTGTATTTTTATGCTTTATTGATGCTTACAAAGCTTTCGATCGAATTTGTCATGAAAAACTGTTTATGAAGCTAATAGCGAGAGGTTTCCCTAAACCTCTTGTGAGGATTTTGGTGTTCTGGTATGCAAATCAAACTTTTCATGTTAAATGGGACAATGTTGTATCAGCTGCTTTCCATGTTGGTAACGGAGTTCGACAAGGAGGAATTTGATTTCCCTTTTTGTTTAATATGGATATGGACGACTTATCAAGCCAGCTGAATAAGACAAATACAGGCTGTCTTGTTGGTGAATCTATTGTCAATCATCTGATGTACGCAGATGATCTGGTTCCACTCAGCCTGTTGCAACAGATGCTATGGGTGTGCTCTCAGTATGGCTTAGATCATGATATAAAATATAATGCAAAGAAAAGCCACATAATGATAGTCAGAAGTAATCAGGACAGGAAATTAACCTTCCCTACCTTTTATTTATCTGGCAGTCCCCTTGGTGTTTGTGAGGAAATAAAATATCTGCCATGTCATTTCTGATGATTGGACAGATGACAACGATATGTATCAACAGCGCTGTCAAATATATTCTCAGGCCAGTATGTTATTAAGGACGTTTTCTATGTGCTCAGATTCAGTTAAATGTTCCCTGTTTAGAACCTACATAACACCATTGTACACTGCTCATTTGTGGTCTATGTACAGGTAAAGGAGTATACAGATACTGAAAGTAGCCTACAATGATGCTTTTAGATTGCTACTTAATGTGCCAAGGTGGCATAGTGCTAGTCAGTTGTTTGTGTCTAAGCACGTACCAACCTGTAAGGCAATCCTGAGACAACTGATGTATGGTTTCAATGATGCTTTTAGATTGCTACTTAATGTGCCTAGGTGGCATAGTGCTGGTCAGTTGTTTCTGTCTAAGCACGTACCAACCTGTAAGGCACTCCTGAGACAACTGATGTATGGTTTCATGTGTCGACTGGACAAGTCTGAGAACTGAATAGTAGAGGCCCTGGTCAACCCTCTAAAGAGCTGCTATCGATTACTTGGAACTTAAGACTACATTGGCACAAAAGTCTTCATACTTTTTATGCACTGTATTATCTATGTTTTATGTTTTCGTTTTACTCTCTTTTTTATAGCTCTATGTCTGTTATTTTATGTGGAACTTGGCGTCTGAAATAAAGATTTATATATATATAAATACATATATATATATCAATGTTTCAGGATTTGTATAACTTTTTACCATTGCATACAAAATCGGAAATGCAATACTAAAAAGATCAGCTTTTGTTAAGAGATCCAAGATTACAAGATCCACAAGGCCTTGGCTAGAAACCAAGGAATGAGTGGGGGCTTGGTCAGCCCACACTCTCCTGAAATGTTGCGTGTGCGTCTTGCCAAGCCCGCGCGTGTGTAAGTTAAGGCTGAGTGTGTGAGGATGTGGAGCACGCGCGGGCAGGAGGAGGGGAGACATTCATTGGAAATTTGGCTAGAAATTAGCCAAGCAAGCATGTTTCAAATATTCACCAAAAATCGACCTTTGATCTTACAGTCAACTTTTTCACAGATTTGTGTTATAAACATTCTCAAGAGTCTTCATATGAACTTGTGATTGAATCAGAGTATCAGTTTTTGACTGGCTGATGTGTAAAGCATTATTTTAGCGTTAGCGATAAGTTCAATTTGCTTTATATCAATCATTTTTGGAGATATGAAGTTGCCTTTGCACACGGTAACATGTTGTAGTGTCTTCCATCGATATACCAAGTTTCGTGTTGATATCTCAAAGATTTGCTGAGACATGACTTCACATCCTGTTTGGCGGCTTTTCTGATGAATTTGATTGGCTGTACCGGACAAACGGTTGTGAGGATCAAAATTCTTTTCGATAACTTTTGTGACGCTTGGTCTGAAGATCATCTCTGGTAACTTTGAAGAAGATATGACAAAAATTGTAGGAGGAGTAGGCTTTCAAAGGTTTTTGATAAAACCGGAAGTAGCGGAAAATCTATATAACCGGAAATTGACGCCATGGGGTGCGTTGAACTCGGCTTGAACCAGGGAATCCAATGGTACCTCATTTTTGAAAATGGGTCATACGGTTCAAAAGTTGCGTGTGTAAACACAAGTCCAACTTTGACCCATTGGTGGCGCTGGAGTGGTCTAATGGGAGACATGAAACTTGGTGTAGGTATAGAATCAACTGTCCTTAATGAGTGTGCCAAATTTCACAAAAAGTTGTCGAAGTGTTCTAGGGGCTGCCATTGACTTCCATGGAACAAGAATAATAATAATAATAAAACTAACAATAACAATAGGTTTCCTCCTGACGGAGGAATCCTAATAATAAAACTAACAATAACAATAGGTTTCCTCCTGACGGAGGAATCCTAATAATATAACTGCAAGCAGTAATGGCGGATTCCTCCAAACATTGCGAACCATTGAAAAATGTATATTCTTGACAAATTGGAACTGTATAGAAAAATCTATGCTGCAGAATTACCAATGGGATACCAAATCTGAAATATAATACCATCAAGATCCACAAGGGCCTTTATTTCAACCCAAGGAGTGAAGGGAGGGGGTTTGGTTAGCCTATCCATTCCAGAAAGCCTTTGTGCTTTAGGGCGTGGAATGTAGCGCCACCTATGGGTAATGGTGGGACAGTTGTGGTGTGGTAATTACCCTTGGTCTATACTTTCAAAAAAGCTCGACCAGAGCATACCCCCCGCTCTCAGGGTACCGAGCTTCAGCTCAGTCATGATGCTGGGATGAATGTAGGCCTATATGTAGAGACCAGGGAGACAGACACACCGGCCAGCTGCCCTGATGGGTCCGTGGTAGATCATTAATGCGGGTTGTATCCTACAACGCTCGTGGCCTCCGAGTAGGACATACTGCTGCTGATAGATCAAGACGTTTGGTGGTGGACACATTGCTGGACGAGAGTGACATTGTCTGCCTTCAAGAAACCTGGATGGCCAAGCAAGATCTGGACAAATTGAACTCCCTACACAAGAACTTTCATGGTGCTGGAGAGTCCACTACCGATCTCAGCATGAGAATGGTTTGTGGGAGGATAGCTGGTGGTGTAGCTATACTGTGGAACATAAAATATGACCCAACGGTAAAGGTGGTGTGGCTTAACGTTGACTGGGCTATTGGGTTGGAGTTTAATCACAATGAAAATAAATTGACTATTGTAAATGTGTACACACCATATGAATCCTCTGACCATGAGGATGAATTTCAGAACAGGTTAGCTTTTATTCAGTCCTTCATAGAGGACAATAGTTCATGTTGTGTCTATGTCATGGGTGATTTTAATGCTGACATGTCAGATAAGCGTTTATTCGCACAACATCTGCAGCAGTTCTGTAATGAAACTAAATTAATTATATCAAGCGTTATTGCCTGATACAAGTTTTACCTATATAAGTGAAACGTGGCACACAACTTCCTGGCTAGACCATATTGTAACCACAGCCGATGGTCATGACTCACTGGAAAGTATAGAGATGTGTTATGGGCTGGCCACCACTGATCACATACCAGTTGCTATGCTGCTAAATGTTGAGAGTGTACCCTTGTTGCCGGCCCCCCAAGAAAACTGGACTGGTCAAAATTGACCAAAGAGGTTATGCACAGATATTCTCTATTAACTGACAGCTTACATAGTGATGTTGCATTTTCTAGGGATACCCTAATGTGCACGGATATGAACTGCAAGGATAAACATCATGCTGAAAAGCTCTGTGCCATGTATGATGATATTGTCAAATGTCTTTATGCTTCCAGTGAACCTTTTATTAATCACAAGAGTAAGGTCCCTAACGCACGGCCTGTCTGGAATGAGTTTGTGTCTGAGCAACATGATGCTGCTAGAGAAGCCTTTAGAGTCTGGTCAGAGGCAGGCAGACCCAGACAGGGAGTGCTGCTTGATAACAAAAACCTCACAAATGCTAGATTTAAATATGCACTCGTTTCATTAAGAGAAATGAAAACACAATGAGAGCAGACTCGCTGGCCAGAAAGATGCAGAATAACAATCTTACTGACTTCTGGAAGGAGGTCAAGATCATAAATAATAACAGAACTCCCCTCCCTTCTGATATCAAAGGGGTTAGTTGTCCAGAGAAGATTGCTGATCTATGGCATGAGCACTACAGTCAACTATTTAATTGTGTTAAAAGTAACACAGTGAGTATCACAATTGATAATGAATATAAAGGTATCTCTGCAGACTTGATAGTTAGATCAGTAGATATTTATGATGCCATCCACATGCTAGACAACAACAAAGCTTGTGGTATGGATTGCATTTCTGCAGAGCATCTAAAAAATGCCAGTTATAGACTCAGTCCATTTCTAGCCATGTGTCTCACTGGAATTATGGTTCATGGTGTTCTACCGAACTCTATTATGTCAGTACTGTTAGTGCCTGTTGTTAAAGATAAGGCTGGTAAACTGAACAGCATAGACAACTATCGACCCATTGCATTGGCCAGTATCTTGTCTAAAGTGTTTGAGAGAATTATTTGATTGAAATTGAAAATGTATATTCTGACTGCAGAAAATCAGTTTGGTTTTAAAAGAAAACATGGTACTGATCTCTGTATCTATGCTCTGAAGGAGATTGTCTCAGGTACACAAGTCTTAATTCATCTGTATTTTTATGCTTTATTGATGCTTACAAAGCTTTCGATCGAATTTGTCATGAAAAACTGTTTATGAAGCTAATAGCGAGAGGTGTCCCTAAACCTCTTGTGAGGATTTTGGTGTTCTGGTATGCCAATCAAACTTTTCATGTTAAATGGGACAATGTTGTATCAGCTCCTTTCCATGTTGGTAACGGAGTTCGACAAGGAGGAATTTGATTTCCCTTTTTGTTTAATATGGATATGGACGACTTATCAAGCCAGCTGAATAAGACAAATACAGGCTGTCTTGTTGGTGAATCTATTGTCAATCATCTGATGTACGCAGATTATCTGGTTCCACTCAGCCTGTTGCAACAGATGCTATGGGTGTGCTCTCAGTATGGCTTAGATCATGATATAAAATATAATGCAAAGAAAAGCCACATAATGATAGTCAGAAGTAATCAGGACAGGAAATTAACCTTCCCTACCTTTTATTTATCTGGCAGTCCCCTTGGTGTTTGTGAGGAAATAAAATATCTGCCATGTCATTTCTGATGATTGGACAGATGACAACGATATGTATCAACAGCGCTGTCAAATATATTCTCAGGCCAGTATGTTATTAAGGACGTTTTCTATGTGCTCAGATTCAGTTAAATGTTCCCTGTTTAGAACCTACATAACACCATTGTACACTGCTCATTTGTGGTCTATGTACAGGTAAAGGAGTATACAGATACTGAAAGTAGCCTACAATGATGCTTTTAGATTGCTACTTAATGTGCCAAGGTGGCATAGTGCTAGTCAGTTGTTTGTGTCTAAGCACGTACCAACCTGTAAGGCAATCCTGAGACAACTGATGTATGGTTTCAATGATGCTTTTAGATTGCTACTTAATGTGCCTAGGTGGCATAGTGCTGGTCAGTTGTTTCTGTCTAAGCACGTACCAACCTGTAAGGCACTCCTGAGACAACTGATGTATGGTTTCATGTGTCGACTGGACAAGTCTGAGAACTGAATAGTAGAGGCCCTGGTCAACCCTCTAAAGAGCTGCTATCGATTACTTGGAACTTAAGACTACATTGGCACAAAAGTCTTCATACTTTTTATGCACTGTATTATCTATGTTTTATGTTTTCGTTTTACTCTCTTTTTTATAGCTCTATGTCTGTTATTTTATGTGGAACTTGGCGTCTGAAATAAAGATTTATATATATATAAATACATATATATATATCAATGTTTCAGGATTTGTATAACTTTTTACCATTGCATACAAAATCGGAAATGCAATACTAAAAAGATCAGCTTTTGTTAAGAGATCCAAGATTACAAGATCCACAAGGCCTTGGCTAGAAACCAAGGAATGAGTGGGGGCTTGGTCAGCCCACACTCTCCTGAAATGTTGCGTGTGCGTCTTGCCAAGCCCGCGCGTGTGTAAGTTAAGGCTGAGTGTGTGAGGATGTGGAGCACGCGCGGGCAGGAGGAGGGGAGACATTCATTGGAAATTTGGCTGGAAATTAGCCAAGCAAGCATGTTTCAAATATTCACCAAAAATCGACCTTTGATCTTACAGTCAACTTTTTCACAGATTTGTGTTATAAACATTCTCAAGAGTCTTCATATGAACTTGTGATTGAATCAGAGTATCAGTTTTTGACTGGCTGATGTGTAAAGCATTATTTTAGCGTTAGCGATAAGTTCAATTTGCTTTATATCAATCATTTTTGGAGATATGAAGTTGCCTTTGCACACGGTAACATGTTGTAGTGTCTTCCATCGATATACCAAGTTTCGTGTTGATATCTCAAAGATTTGCTGAGACATGACTTCACATCCTGTTTGGCGGCTTTTCTGATGAATTTGATTGGCTGTACCGGACAAAGGGTTGTGAGGATCAAAATTCTTTTCGATAACTTTTGTGACGCTTGGTCTGAAGATCATCTCTGGTAACTTTGAAGAAGATATGACAAAAATTGTAGGAGGAGTAGGCTTTCAAAGGTTTTTGATAAAACCGGAAGTAGCGGAAAATCTATATAACCGGAAATTGACGCCATGGGGTGCGTTGAACTCGGCTTGAACCAGGGAATCCAATGGTACCTCATTTTTGAAAATGGGTCATACGGTTCAAAAGTTGCGTGTGTAAACACAAGTCCAACTTTGACCCGTTGGTGGCGCTGGAGTGGTCTAATGGGAGACATGAAACTTGGTGTAGGTATAGAATCAACTGTCCTTAATGAGTGTGCCAAATTTCACAAAAAGTTGTCGAAGTGTTCTAGGGGCTGCCATTGACTTCCATGGAACAAGAATAATAATAATAAATATAACTGCAAGCAGTAATGGCGGATTCCTCCAAACATTGCGAACCATTGAAAAATTTATATTCTTGACAAATTGGAATTGTATAGAAAAATCTATGCTGCAGAATTACCAATGGGATACCAAATCTGAAATATAATACCATTAAGATCCACAAGGGCCTTTATTTCAACCCAAGGAGGGAAGGGAGGGGGCTTGGTTATTCTATCCATTCCAGAAAGCCTTTGTGCTTTAGGGCGTGGAATGTAGCGCCACCTATGGGTAATGGTGGGACAGTTGTGGTGTGGTAATTACCCTTGGTCTATACTTTCAAAAAAGCTCGACCAGAGCATACCCCCCGCTCTCAGGGTACCGAGCTTCAGCTCAGTCATGATGCTGGGATGAATGTAGGCCTATATGTAGAGACCAGGGAGACGAACACACTGGCCAGCTGCCCTGATGGGTCCGTGGTAGATCATTAATGCGGGTTGTATCCTACAATGCTCCTGGCCTCCGAGTAGGACATACTGCTGCTGATAGATCAAGACGTTTGGTGGTGGACACATTGCTGGACGAGAGTGACATTGTCTGCCTTCAAGAAACCTGGATGGCCAAGCAAGATCTGGACAAATTAAACTCCCTACACAAGATGTTTCATGGTGCTGGAGAGTCCACTACCGATCTCAGCATGAGAATGGTTTGTGGGAGGATAGCTGGTGGTGTAGCTATACTGTGGAACATAAAATATGACCCAACGGTAAAGGTGGTGTGGCTTAACGTTGACTGGGCTATTGGGTTGGAGTTTAATCACAATGAAAATAAATTTACTATTGTAAATGTGTACACACCATATGAATCCTATGACCATGAGGATGAATTTCAGAACAGGTTAGCTTTTATTCAGTCCTTCATAGAGGACAATAGTTCATGTTGTGTCTATGTCATGGGTGATTTTAATGCTGACATGTCAGATAAGCGTTTATTCGCACAACATCTGCAGCAGTTCTGTAATGAAACTAAATTAATTATATCAAGCGTTATTGCCTGATACAAGTTTTACCTATATAAGTGAAACGTGGCACACAACTTCCTGGCTAGACCATATTGTAACCACAGCCGATGCTCATGACTCACTGGAAAGTATAGAGATGTGTTATGGGCTGGCCACCACTGATCACATACCAGTTGCTATGCTGCTAAATGTTGAGAGTGTACCCTTGTTGCTGGCCCCCCAAGAAAACTGGACTGGTCAAAATTGACCAAAGAGGTTATGCACAGATATTCTCTATTAACTGACAGCTTACATAGTGATGTTGCATTTTCTAGGGATGCCCTAATGTGCACGGATATGAACTGCAAGGATAAACATCATGCTGAAAAGCTCTGTGCCATGTATGATGATATTGTCAAATGTCTTTATGCTTCCAGTGAACCTTTTATTAATCACAAGAGTAAACGCACGGCCTGTCTGGAATGAGTTTGTGTCTGAGCAACATGCTGCTGCTAGAGAAGCCTTTAGAGTCTGGTCAGAGGCAGGCAGACCCAGACAGGGAGTGCTGCTTGATAACAAAAACCTCACAAATGCTAGATTTAAATATGCACTCGTTTCATTAAGAGAAATGAAAACACAATGAGAGCAGACTCGCTGGCCAGAAAGATGCAGAATAACAATCTTACTGACTTCTGGAAGGAGGTCAAGATCATAAATAATAACAGAACTCCCCTCCCTTCTGATATCAAAGGGGTTAGTTGTCCAGAGAAGATTGCTGATCTATGGAATGAGCACTACAGTAAACTATTTAATTGTGTTAAAAGTAACACAGTGAGAATTGATAATGAATATAAAGGTATCTCTGCAGACTTGATAGTTAGATCAGTAGATATTTATGATGCCATCCACATGCTAGACAACAACAAAGCTTGTGGTATGGATTGCATTTCTGCAGAGCATCTAAAAAATGCCAGTTATAGACTCAGTCCATTTCTAGCCATGTGTCTCACTGGAATTATGGTTCATGGTGTTCTACCGAACTCTATTATGTCAGTACTGTTAGTGCCTGTTGTTAAAGATAAGGCTGGTAAACTGAACAGCATAGACAACTATCGACCCCTTGCATTGGCCAGTATCTTGTCTAAAGTGTTTGAGAGAATTATTTGATTGAAATTGGAAATGTATATTCTGACTGCAGAAAATCAGTTTGGTTTTAAAAGAAAACATGGTACTGATCTCTGTATCTATGCTCTGAAGGAGATTGTCTCAGGTACACAAGTCTTAATGCATCTGTTTTTTTATGCTTTATTGATGCTTACAAAGCTTTCGATCGAATTTGTCATGAAAAACTGTTTATGAAGCTAATAGCGAGAGGTGTCCCTAAACCTCTCGTGAGGATTTTGGTGTTCTGGTATGCCAATCAAACTTTTCATGTTAAATGGGACAATGTTGTATCAGCTCCTTTCCATGTTGGTAACGGAGTTCGACAAGGAGGAATTTGATTTCCCTTTTTGTTTAATATGGATATGGACGACTTATCAAGCCAGCTGAATAAGACAAATACAGGCTGTCTTGTTGGTGAATCTATTGTCAATCATCTGATGTACGCAGATGATCTGGTTCCACTCAGCCTGTTGCAACAGATGCTATGGGTGTGCTCTCAGTATGGCTTAGATCATGATATAAAATATAATGCAAAGAAAAGCCACATAATGATAGTCAGAAGTAATCAGGACAGGAAATTAACCTTCCATACCTTTTATTTATCTGGCAGTTCCCTTGGTGTTTGTGAGGATCCAAGATTACAAGATCCACAAGGCCTTTGCTAGAGACTAAGGAATGAGTGGGGGCTTGGTCAGCCCACACTCTCCTGAAATGTTGCGTGTGCGTCTTGCCAAGCCCGTGCGTGTGTAAGTTAAGGCTGAGTGTGTGAGGATGTGGAGCACGCGCGGGCAGGAGGAGGGGAGACGTTCATTGGAAATTTGGCTAGAAATTAGCCAAGCAAGCATGTTTCAAATGTTCACCAAAAATCGACCTTTGATCTTACAGTCAACTTTTTCACAGATTTGTGTTATAAACATTCTCAAGAGTCTTCATATGAACTTGTGATTGAATCAGAGTATCAGTTTTTGACTGGCTGATGTGTAAAGCATTATTTTAGCGTTAGCGATAAGTTCAATTTGCTTTATATCAATCATTTTTGGAGATATGAAGTTGCCTTTGTACACGGTAACATGTTGTAGTGTCTTCCATCGATATACCAAGTTTCGTGTTGATATCTCAAAGATTTGCTGAGACATGACTTCACATCCTGTTTGGCGGCTTTTCTGATGAATTTGATTGGCTGTAACGGACAAACGGTTGTGAGGATCAAAATTCTTTTCGATAACTTTTGTGAGGCTTGGTCTGAAGATCATCTCTGGTAACTTTGAAAAAGATATGACAAAGATTGTAGGAGGAGTAGGCTTTCAAAGGTTTTTGATAAAACCGGAAATAGCGGAAAATCTATATAACCGGAAATTGACGCCATGGTGTGCATTGAACTCGGCTTGATCCAGGGAATCCAAAGGTACCTCATTTTTGAAAATCGGTCATACGGTTCAAAAGTTGCGTGTGTAAACACAAGTCCAACTTTGACCCGTTGGTGGCGCTGGAGTGGTCTAATGGGAGACATGAAACTTGGTGTAGGTATAGAATCAACTGTCCTTAATGAGTGTGCCAAATTTCACAAAAAGTTGTCGAAGGGTTCTAGGGGCTGCCATTGACTTCCATGGAACAAGAATAATAATAAATAAATATAACTGCAAGCAGTAATGGCGGATTCCTCCAAACATTGCGAACCATTGAAAAATGTATATTCTTGACAAATTGGAACTGTATAGAAAAATCTATGCTGCAGAATTACCAATGGGATACCAAATCTGAAATATAATACCATCAAGATCCACAAGGGCCTTTATTTCAACTCAAGGAGTGAAGGGAGGGGGCTTGGTTAGCCTATCCATTCCAGAAAGCCTTTGTGCTTTAGGGCGTGGAATGTAGCGCCACCTATGGGTAATGGTGGGACAGTTGTGGTGTGGTAATTACCCTTGGTCTATACTTTCAAAAAAGCTCGACCAGAGCATACCCCCCGCTCTCAGGGTACCGAGCTTCAGCTCAGTCATGATGCTGGGATGAATGTAGGCCTATATGTAGAGACCAGGGAGACAGACACACCGGCCAGCTGCCCTGATGGGTCCGTGGTAGATCATTAATGCGGGTTGTATCCTACAACGCTCGTGGCCTCCGAGTAGGACATACTGCTGCTGATAGATCAAGACGTTTGGTGGTGGACACATTGCTGGACGAGAGTGACATTGTCTGCCTTCAAGAAACCTGGATGGCCAAGCAAGATCTGGACAAATTGAACTCCCTACACAAGAACTTTCATGGTGCTGGAGAGTCCACTACCGATCTCAGCATGAGAATGGTTTGTGGGAGGATAGCTGGTGGTGTAGCTATACTGTGGAACATAAAATATGACCCAACGGTAAAGGTGGTGTGGCTTAACGTTGACTGGGCTATTGGGTTGGAGTTTAATCACAATGAAAATAAATGTACTATTGTAAATGTGTACACACCATATGAATCCTATGACCATGAGGATGAATTTCAGAACAGGTTAGCTTTTATTCAGTCCTTCATAGAGGACAATAGTTCATGTTGTGTCTATGTCATGGGTGATTTTAATGCTGACATGTCAGATAAGCGTTTATTCGCACAACATCTGCAGCAGTTCTGTAATGAAACTAAATTAATTATATCAAGCGTTATTGCCTGATACAAGTTTTACCTATATAAGTGAAACGTGGCACACAACTTCCTGGCTAGACCATATTGTAACCACAGCCGATGCTCATGACTCACTGGAAAGTATAGAGATGTGTTATGGGCTGGCCACCACTGATCACATACCAGTTGCTATGCTGCTAAATGTTGAGAGTGTACCCTTGTTGCTGGCCCCCCAAGAAAACTGGACTGGTCAAAATTGACCAAAGAGGTTATGCACAGATATTCTCTATTAACTGACAGCTTACATAGTGATGTTGCATTTTCTAGGGATGCCCTAATGTGCACGGATATGAACTGCAAGGATAAACATCATGCTGAAAAGCTCTGTGCCATGTATGATGATATTGTCAAATGTCTTTATGCTTCCAGTGAACCTTTTATTAATCACAAGAGTAAGGTCCCTAACGCACGGCCTGTCTGGAATGAGTTTGTGTCTGAGCAACATGCTGCTGCTAGAGAAGCCTTTAGAGTCTGGTCAGAGGCAGGCAGACCCAGACAGGGAGTGCTGCTTGATAACAAAAACCTCACAAATGCTAGATTTAAATATGCACTCGTTTCATTAAGAGAAATGAAAACACAATGAGAGCAGACTCGCTGGCCAGAAAGATGCAGAATAACAATCTTACTGACTTCTGGAAGGAGGTCAAGATCATCAATAATAACAGAACTCCCCTCCCTTCTGATATCAAAGGGGTTAGTTGTCCAGAGAAGATTGCTGATCTATGGCATGAGCACTACAGTAAACTATTTAATTGTGTTCAAAGTAACACAGTGAGAATTGATAATGAATATAAAGGTATCTCTGCAGACTTGATAGTTAGATCAGTAGATATTTATGATGCCATCCACATGCTAGACAACAACAAAGCTTGTGGTATGGATTGCATTTCTGCAGAGCATCTAAAAAATGCCAGTTATAGACTCAGTCCATTTCTAGCCATGTGTCTCACTGGACTTATGGTTCATGGTGTTCTACCGAACTCTATTATGTCAGTACTGTTAGTGCCTGTTGTTAAAGATAAGGCTGGTAAACTGAACAGCATAGACAACTATCGACCCCTTGCATTGGCCAGTATCTTGTCTAAAGTGTTTGAGAGAATTATTTGATTGAAATTGGAAATGTATATTCTGACTGCAGAAAATCAGTTTGGTTTTAAAAGAAAACATGGTACTGATCTCTGTATCTATGCTCTGAAGGAGATTGTCTCAGGTACACAAGTCTTAATTCATCTGTATTTTTATGCTTTATTGATGCTTACAAAGCTTTCGATCGAATTTGTCATGAAAAACTGTTTATGAAGCTAATAGCGAGAGGTGTCCCTAAACCTCTTGTGAGGATTTTGGTGTTCTGGTATGCCAATCAAACTTTTCATGTTAAATGGGACAATGTTGTATCAGCTGCTTTCCATGTTGGTAACGGAGTTCGACAAGGAGGAATTTGATTTCCCTTTTTGTTTAATATGGATATGGACGACTTATCAAGCCAGCTGAATAAGACAAATACAGGCTGTCTTGTTGGTGAATCTATTGTCAATCATCTGATGTACGCAGATTATCTGGTTCCACTCAGCCTGTTGCAACAGATGCTATGGGTGTGCTCTCAGTATGGCTTAGATCATGATATAAAATATAATGCAAAGAAAAGCCACATAATGATAGTCAGAAGTAATCAGGACAGGAAATTAACCTTCCCTACCTTTTATTTATCTGGCAGTCCCCTTGGTGTTTGTGAGGAAATAAAATATCTGCCATGTCATTTCTGATGATTGGACAGATGACAACGATATGTATCAACAGCGCTGTCAAATATATTCTCAGGCCAGTATGTTATTAAGGACGTTTTCTATGTGCTCAGATTCAGTTAAATGTTCCCTGTTTAGAACCTACATAACACCATTGTACACTGCTCATTTGTGGTCTATGTACAGGTAAAGGAGTATACAGATACTGAAAGTAGCCTACAATGATGCTTTTAGATTGCTACTTAATGTGCCAAGGTGGCATAGTGCTAGTCAGTTGTTTGTGTCTAAGCACGTACTAACCTGTAAGGCAATCCTGAGACAACTGATGTATGGTTTCAATGATGCTTTTAGATTGCTACTTAATGTGCCTAGGTGGCATAGTGCTGGTCAGTTGTTTCTGTCTAAGCACGTACCAACCTGTAAGGCACTCCTGAGACAACTGATGTATGGTTTCATGTGTCGACTGGACAAGTCTGAGAACTGAATAGTAGAGGCCCTGGTCAACCCTCTAAAGAGCTGCTATCGATTACTTGGAACTTAAGACTACATTGGCACAAAAGTCTTCATACTTTTTATGCACTGTATTATCTATGTTTTATGTTTTTGTTTTACTCTCTTTTTTATAGCTCTATGTCTGTTATTTTATGTGGAACTTGGCGTCTGAAATAAAGATTTATATATATATATAAATACAAATATATATATATATATATCAATGTTTAAGGATTTGTATAACTTTTTACCATTGCATACAAAATCGGAAATGCAATACCAAAAAGATCAGCTTTTGTTAAGAGATCCAAGATTACAAGATCCACAAGGCCTTTGCTAGAGACTAAGGAATGAGTGGGGGCTTGGTCAGCCCACACTCTCCTGAAATGTTGCGTGTGCGTCTTGCCAAGCCCGTGCGTGTGTAAGTTAAGGCTGAGTGTGTGAGGATGTGGAGCACGCGCGGGCAGGAGGAGGGGAGACATTCATTGGAAATTTGGCTAGAAATTAGCCAAGCAAGCATGTTTCAAATGTTCACCAAAAATCGACCTTTGATCTTACAGTCAACTTTTTCACAGATTTGTGTTATAAACATTCTCAAGAGTCTTCATATGAACTTGTGATTGAATCAGAGTATCAGTTTTTGACTGGCTGATGTGTAAAGCATTATTTTAGCGTTAGCGATAAGTTCAATTTGCTTTATATCAATCATTTTTGGAGATATGAAGTTGCCTTTGCACACGGTAACATGTTGTAGTGTCTTCCATCGATATACCAAGTTTCGTGTTGATATCTCAAAGATTTGCTGAGACATTACTTCACATCCTGTTTGGCGGCTTTTCTGATGAATTTGATTGGCTGTAACGGACAAACGGTTGTGAGGATCAAAATTCTTTTCGATAACTTTTGTGAGGCTTGGTCTGAAGATCATCTCTGGTAACTTTGAAAAAGATATGACAAAAATTGTAGGAGGAGTAGGCTTTCAAAGGTTTTTGATAAAACCGGAAATAGCGGAAAATCTATATAACCGGAAATTGACGCCATGGTGTGCATTGAACTCGGCTTGATCCAGGGAATCCAAAGGTACCTCATTTTTGAAAATCGGTCATACGGTTCAAAAGTTGCGTGTGTAAACACAAGTCCAACTTTGACCCGTTGGTGGCGCTGGAGTGGTCTAATGGGAGACATGAAACTTGGTGTAGGTATAGAATAAACTGTCCTTAATGAGTGTGCCAAATTTCACAAAAAGTTGTCGAAGGGTTCTAGGGGCTGCCATTGACTTCCATGGAACAAGAATAATAATAATAATAAAACTAACAATAACAATAGGTTTCCTCCTGACGGAGGAATCCTAAATATAACTGCAAGCAGTAATGGCGGATTCCTCCAAACATTGCGAACCATTGAAAAATGTATATTCTTGACAAATTGGAACTGTATAGAAAAATCTATGCTGCAGAATTACCAATGGGATACCAAATCTGAAATATAATACCACCAGGATCCACAAGGGCCTTTATTTCAACTCAAGGAGTGAAGGGAGGGGGCTTGGTTAGCCTATCCATTCCAGAAAGCCTTTGTGCTTTAGGGCGTGGAATGTAGCGCCACATATGTGTAATGGTGGGACAGTTGTGGTTTGGTAATTACCCTTGGTCTATACTTTCAAAAAAGCTCGACCAGAGAATACCCCCCGCTCTCAGGGTACCGAGCTTCAGCTCAGTCATGATGCTGGGATGAATGTAGGCCTATATGTAGAGACCAGGGAGACAGACACACCGGCCAGCTGCCCTGATGGGTCCGTGGTAGATCATTAATGCGGGTTGTATCCTACAACGCTCGTGGCCTCCGAGTAGGACATACTGCTGCTGATAGATCAAGACGTTTGGTGGTGGACACATTGCTGGACGAGAGTGACATTGTCTGCCTTCAAGAAACCTGGATGACCAAGCAAGATCTGGACAAATTGAACTCCCTACACAAGAACTTTCATGGTGCTGGAGAGTCCACTACCGATCTCAGCATGAGAATGGTTTGTGGGAGGATAGCTGGTGGTGTAGCTATACTGTGGAACATAAAATATGACCCAACGGTAAAGGTGGTGTGGCTTAACGTTGACTGGGCTATTGGGTTGGAGTTTAATCACAATGAAAATAAATGTACTATTGTAAATGTGTACACACCATATGAATCCTATGACCATGAGGATGAATTTCAGAACAGGTTAGCTTTTATTCAGTCCTTCATAGAGGACAATAGTTCATGTTGTGTCTATGTCATGGGTGATTTTAATGCTGACATGTCAGATAAGTGTTTATTCGCACAACATCTGCAGCAGTTCTGTAATGAAACTAAATTAATTATATCAAGCGTTATTGCCTGATACAAGTTTTACCTATATAAGTGAAACGTGGCACACAACTTCCTGGCTAGACCATATTGTAACCACAGCCGATGCTCATGACTCACTGGAAAGTATAGAGATGTGTTATGGGCTGGCCACCACTGATCACATACCAGTTGCTATGCTGCTAAATGTTGAGAGTGTACCCTTGTTGCTGGCCCCCCAAGAAAACTGGACTGGTCAAAATTGACCAAAGAGGTTATGCACAGATATTCTCTATTAACTGACAGCTTACATAGTGATGTTGCATTTTCTAGGGATGCCCTAATGTGCACGGATATGAACTGCAAGGATAAACATCATGCTGAAAAGCTCTGTGCCATGTATGATGATATTGTCAAATGTCTTTATGCTTTCAGTGAAGGTTTTATTAATCACAAGAGTAAGGTCCCTAACGCACGGCCTGTCTGGAATGAGTTTGTGTCTGAGCAACATGCTGCTGCTAGAGAAGCCTTTAGAGTCTGGTCAGAGGCAGGCAGACCCAGACAGAGAGTGCTGCTTGATAACAAAAACCTCACAAATGCTAGATTTAAATATGCACTCGTTTCATTAAGAGAAATGAAAACACAATGAGAGCAGACTCGCTGGCCAGAAAGATGCAGAATAACAATCTTACTGACTTCTGGAAGGAGGTCAAGATCATAAATAATAACAGAACTCCCCTCCCTTCTGATATCAAAGGGGTTAGTTGTCCAGAGAAGATTGCTGATCTATGGCATGAGCACTACAGTAAACTATTTAATTGTGTTCAAAGTAACACAGTGAGAATTGATAATCAATGTAAAGGTATCTCTGCAGACTTGATAGTTAGATCAGTAGATATTTATGATGCCATCCACATGCTAGACAACAACAAAGCTTGTGGTATGGATTCCATTTCTGCAGAGCATCTAAAAAATGCCAGTTATAGACTCAGTCCATTTCTAGCCATGTGTCTCACTGGAATTATGGTTCATGGTGTTCTACCGAACTCTATTATGTCAGTACTGTTAGTGCCTGTTGTTAAAGATAATGCTGGTAAACTGAACAGCATAGACAACTATCGACCCATTGCATTGGCCAGTATCTTGTCTAAAGTGTTTGAGAGAATTATTTGATTGAAATTGGAAATGTATATTCTGACTGCAGAAAATCAGTTTGGTTTTAAAAGAAAACATGGTACTGATCTCTGTATCTATGCTCTGAAGGAGATTGTCTCAGGTACACAAGTCTTAATTCATCTGTATTTTTATGCTTTATTGATGCTTACAAAGCTTTCGATCGAATTTGTCATGAAAAACTGTTTATGAAGCTAATAGCGAGAGGTGTCCCTAAACCTCTTGTGAGGATTTTGGTGTTCTGGTATGCCAATCAAACTTTTCATGTTAAATGGGACAATGTTGTATCAGCTGCTTTCCATGTTGGTAACGGAGTTCGACAAGGAGGAATTTGATTTCCCTTTTTGTTTAATATGGATATGGACGACTTATCAAGCCAGCTGAATAAGACAAATACAGGCTGTCTTGTTGGTGAATCTATTGTCAATCATCTGATGTACGCAGATTATCTGGTTCCACTCAGCCTGTTGCAACAGATGCTATGGGTGTGCTCTCAGTATGGCTTAGATCATGATATAAAATATAATGCAAAGAAAAGCCACATAATGATAGTCAGAAGTAATCAGGACAGGAAATTAACCTTCCCTACCTTTTATTTATCTGGCAGTCCCCTTGGTGTTTGTGAGGAAATAAAATATCTGCCATGTCATTTCTGATGATTGGACAGATGACAACGATATGTATCAACAGCGCTGTCAAATATATTCTCAGGCCAGTATGTTATTAAGGACGTTTTCTATGTGCTCAGATTCAGTTAAATGTTCCCTGTTTAGAACCTACATAACACCATTGTACACTGCTCATTTGTGGTCTATGTACAGGTAAAGGAGTATACAGATACTGAAAGTAGCCTACAATGATGCTTTTAGATTGCTACTTAATGTGCCAAGGTGGCATAGTGCTAGTCAGTTGTTTGTGTCTAAGCACGTACCAACCTGTAAGGCAATCCTGAGACAACTGATGTATGGTTTCAATGATGCTTTTAGATTGCTACTTAATGTGCCTAGGTGGCATAATGCTGGTCAGTTGTTTCTGTCTAAGCACGTACCAACCTGTAAGGCACTCCTGAGACAACTGATGTATGGTTTCATGTGTCGACTGGACAAGTCTGAGAACTGAATAGTAGAGGCCCTGGTCAACCCTCTAAAGAGCTGCTATCGATTACTTGGAACTTAAGACTACATTGGCACAAAAGTCTTCATACTTTTTATGCACTGTATTATCTATGTTTTATGTTTTCGTTTTACTCTCTTTTTTATAGCTCTATGTCTGTTATTTTATGTGGAACTCGGCGTCTGAAATAAAGATTTATATATATATAAATACATATATATATATCAATGTTTCAGGATTTGTATAACTTTTTACCATTGCATACAAAATCGGAAATGCAATACTAAAAAGATCAGCTTTTGTTAAGAGATCCAAGATTACAAGATCCACAAGGCCTTGGCTAGAAACCAAGGAATGAGTGGGGGCTTGGTCAGCCCACACTCTCCTGAAATGTTGCGTGTGCGTCTTGCCAAGCCCGCGCGTGTGTAAGTTAAGGCTGAGTGTGTGAGGATGTGGAGCACGCGCGGGCAGGAGGAGGGGAGACATTCATTGGAAATTTGGCTAGAAATTAGCCAAGCAAGCATGTTTCAAATATTCACCAAAAATCGACCTTTGATCTTACAGTCAACTTTTTCACAGATTTGTGTTATAAACATTCTCAAGAGTCTTCATATGAACTTGTGATTGAATCAGAGTATCAGTTTTTGACTGGCTGATGTGTAAAGCATTATTTTAGCGTTAGCGATAAGTTCAATTTGCTTTATATCAATCATTTTTGGAGATATGAAGTTGCCTTTGCACACGGTAACATGTTGTAGTGTCTTCCATCGATATACCAAGTTTCGTGTTGATATCTCAAAGATTTGCTGAGACATGACTTCACATCCTGTTTGGCGGCTTTTCTGATGAATTTGATTGGCTGTACCGGACAAACGGTTGTGAGGATCAAAATTCTTTTCGATAACTTTTGTGAGGCTTGGTCTGAAGATCATCTCTGGTAACTTTGAAGAAGATATGACAAAAATTGTAGGAGGAGTAGGCTTTCAAAGGTTTTTGATAAAACCGGAAGTAGCGGAAAATCCATATAACCGGAAATTGACGCCATGGGGTGCGTTGAACTCGGCTTGAACCAGGGAATCCAATGGTACCTCATTTTTGAAAATGGGTCATACGGTTCAAAAGTTGCGTGTGTAAACACAAGTCCAACTTTGACCCGTTGGTGGCGCTGGAGTGGTCTAATGGGAGACATGAAACTTGGTGTAGGTATAGAATCAACTGTCCTTAATGAGTGTGCCAAATTTCACAAAAAGTTGTCGAAGGGTTCTAGGGGCTGCCATTGACTTCCATGGAACAAGAATAATAATAAATATAACTGCAAGCAGTAATGGCGGATTCCTCCAAACATTGCGAACCATTGAAAAATGTATATTCTTGACAAATTGGAACTGTATAGAAAAATCTATGCTGCAGAATTACCAATGGGATACCAAATCTGAAATATAATACCATCAAGATCCACAAGGGCCTTTATTTCAACCCAAGGAGTGAACGGAGGGGGCTTGGTTAGCCTATCCATTCCAGAAAGCCTTTGTGCTTTAGGGCGTGGAATGTAGCGCCACATATGGGTAATGGTGGGACAGTTGTGGTTTGGTAATTACCCTTGGTCTATACTTTCAAAAAAGCTCGACCAGAGCATACCCCCCGCTCTCAGGGTACCGAGCTTCAGCTCAGTCATGATGCTGGGATGAATGTAGGCCTATATGTAGAGACCAGGGAGACAGACACACCGGCCAGCTGCCCTGATGGGTCCGTGGTAGATCATTAATGCGGGTTGTATCCTACAACGCTCGTGGCCTCCGAGTAGGACATACTGCTGCTGATAGATCAAGACGTTTGGTGGTGGACACATTGCTGGACGAGAGTGACATTGTCTGCCTTCAAGAAACCTGGATGGCCAAGCAAGATCTGGACAAATTGAACTCCCTACACAAGATGTTTCATGGTGCTGGAGAGTCCACTACCGATCTCAGCATGAGAATGGTTTGTGGGAGGATAGCTGGTGGTGTAGCTATACTGTGGAACATAAAATATGACCCAACGGTAAAGGTGGTGTGGCTTAACGTTGACTGTGCTATTGGGTTGGAGTTTAATCACAATGAAAATAAATGTACTATTGTAAATGTGTACACACCATATGAATCCTATGACCATGAGGATGAATTTCAGAACAGGTTAGCTTTTATTCAGTCCTTCATAGAGGACAATAGTTCATGTTGTGTCTATGTCATGGGTGATTTTAATGCTGACATGTCAGATAAGCGTTTATTCACACAACATCTGCAGCAGTTCTGTAATTAAACTAAATTAATTATATCAAGCGTTATTGCCTGATACAAGTTTTACCTATATAAGTGAAACGTGGCACACAACTTCCTGGCTAGACCATATTGTAACCACAGCCGATGCTCATGACTCACTGGAAAGTATAGAGATGTGTTATGGGCTGGCCACCACTGATCACATACCAGTTGCTATGCTGCTAAATGTTGAGAGTGTACCCTTGTTGCTGGCCCCCCAAGAAAACTGGACTGGTCAAAATTGACCAAAGAGGTTATGCACAGATATTCTCTATTAACTGACAGCTTACATAGTGATGTTGCATTTTCTAGGGATGCCCTAATGTGCACGGATATGAACTGCAAGGATAAACATCATGCTGAAAAGCTCTGTGCCATGTATGATGATATTGTCAAATGTCTTTATGCTTCCAGTGAACCTTTTATTAATCACAAGAGTAAGGTCCCTAACGCACGGCCTGTCTGGAATGAGTTTGTGTCTGAGCAACATGCTGCTGCTAGAGAAGCCTTTAGAGTCTGGTCAGAGGCAGGCAGACCCAGACAGGGAGTGCTGCTTGATAACAAAAACCTCACAAATGCTAGATTTAAATATGCACTTGTTTCATTAAGAGAAATGAAAACACAATTATAGCAGACTCGCTGGCCAGAAGATCATAAATAATAACAGAACTCCCCTCCCTTCTGATATCAAAGGGGTTAGTTGTCCAAAGAAGATTGCTGATCTATGGCATGAGCACTACAGTAAACTATTTAATTGTGTTAAAAGTAACACAGTGAGAATTGATAATGAATATAAAGGTATCTCTGCAGACTTGATAGTTAGATCAGTAGATATTTATGATGCCATCCACATGCTAGACAACAACAAAGCTTGTGGTATGGATTGCATTTCTGCAGAGCATCTAAAAAATGCCAGTTATAGACTCAGTCCATTTCTAGCCATGTGTCTCACTGGAATTATGGTTCATGGTGTTCTACCGAACTCTATTATGTCAGTACTGTTAGTGCCTGTTGTTAAAGATAAGGCTGGTAAACTGAAAAGCATAGACAGCTATCGACCCATTGCATTGGCCAGTATCTTGTCTAAAGTGTTTGAGAGAATTATTTGATTGAAATTGGAAATGTATATTCTGACTGCAGACAATCAGTTTGGTTTTAAAAGAAAACATGGTACTGATCTCTGTATCTATGCTCTGAAGGAGATTGTCTCAGGTACACAAGTCTTAATTCATCTGTATTTTTATGCTTTATTGATGCTTACAAAGCTTTCGATCGAATTTGTCATGAAAAACTGTTTATGAAGCTAATAGCGAGAGGTGTCCCTAAACCTCTTGTGAGGATTTTGGTGTTCTGGTATGCCAATCAAACTTTTCATGTTAAATGGGACAATGTTGTATCAGCTCCTTTCCATGTTGGTAACGGAGTTCGACAAGGAGGAATTGGATTTCCCTTTTTGTTGAATATGGATATGGACGACTTGTCAAGCCAGCTGAATAAGACAAATACAGGCTGTCTTGTTGGTGAATCTATTGTCAATCATCTGATGTACGCAAATGATCTGGTTCCACTCAGCCTGTTGCAACAGATGCTATGGGTGTGCTCTCAGTATGGCTTAGATCATGATATAAAATATAATGCAAAGAAAAGCCACATTATGATAGTCAGAAGTAATCAGGACAGGAAATTAACCTTCCCTACCTTTTATTTATCTGGCAGTCCCCTTGGTGTTTGTGAGGAAATAAAATATCTGGGCCATGTCATTTCTGATGATTGGACAGATGACAACGATATGTATCAACAGCGCTGTCAAATGTATTCTCAGGCCAGTATGTTATTAAGGACGTTTTCTATGTGCTCAGATTCAGTTAAATGTTCCCTGTTTAGAACCTACATAACACCATTGTACACTGCTCATTTGTGGTCTATGTACAGGAAAAGGAGTATACAGATACTGAAAGTAGCCTACAATGATGCTTTTAGATTGCTACTTAATGTGCCAAGGTGGCATAGTGCTAGTCAGTTGTTAGTGTCTAAGCACGTACCAACCTGTAAGGCAATCCTGAGACAACTGATGTAGGGTTTCAATGATGCTTTTAGATTGCTACTTAATGTGCCTAGGTGGCATAGTGCTGGTCAGTTGTTTCTGTCAAAGCACGTACCAACCTGTAAGGCACTCCTGACAAAACTGATGTACGGTTTCATGTGTTGACTGGACAAGTCTGAGAACTGAATAGTAGAGGCTCTGGTCAACCCTCTAAAGAGCTGCTATCGATTACTTGGAACTTAAGACTACATTGGCACAAAAGTCTTCATACTTTTTATGCACTGTATTATCTATGTTTTATGTTTTTGTTTTACTCTCTTTTTTATAGCTCTATGTCTGTTATTTTATGTGGAACTTGGCGTCTGAAATAAAGATTTATATATATATATATAAATACATATATATATATATCAATGTTTCAGGATTTGTATAACTTTTTACCATTGCATACAAAATCGGAAATGCAATACCAAAAAGATCAGCTTTTGTTAAGAGATCCAAGATTACAAGATCCACAAGGCCTTTGCTAGAGACTAAGGAATGAGTGGGGGCTTGGTCAGCCCACACTCTTCTGAAATGTTGCGTGTGCGTCTTGCCAAGCCCGCGCGTGTGTAAGTTAAGGCTGAGTGTGTGAGGATGTGGAGCACGCGCGGGCAGGAGGAGGGGAGACATTCATTGGAACTTTGGCTAGAAATTAGCCAAGCAAGCATGTTTCAAATATTCACCAAAAATCGACCTTTGATCTTACAGTCAACTTTTTCACAGATTTGTGTTATAAACATTCTCAAGAGTCTTCATATGAACTTGTGATTGAATCAGAGTATCAGTTTTTGACTGGCTGATGTGTAAAGCATTATTTTAGCGTTAGCGATAAGTTCAATTTGCTTTATATCAATCATTTTTGGAGATATGAAGTTGCCTTTGCACACGGTAACATGTTGTAGTGTCTTCCATCGATATACCAAGTTTCGTGTTGATATCTCAAAGATTTGCTGAGACATGACTTCACATCCTGTTTGGCGGCTTTTCTGATGAATTTGATTGGCTGTACCGGACAAACGGTTGTGAGGATCAAAATTCTTTTCGATAACTTTTGTGAGGCTTGGTCTGAAGATCGTCTCTGGTAACTTTGAAAAAGATATGACAAAAATTGTAGGAGGAGTAGGCTTTCAAAGGTTTTTGATAAAACCGGAAATAGCGGAAAATCTATATAACCGGAAATTGACGCCATGGTGTGCATTGAACTCGGCTTGATCCAGGGAATCCAAAGGTACCTCATTTTTGAAAATGGGTCATACGGTTCAAAAGTTGCGTGTGTAAACACAAGTCCAACTTTGACCCGTTGGTGGCGCTGGAGTGGTCTAATGGGAGACATGAAACTTGGTGTAGGTATAGAATCAACTGTCCTTAATGAGTGTGCCAAATTTCACAAAAAGTTGTCGAAGGGTTCTAGGGGCTGCCATTGACTTCCATGGAACAAGAATAATAATAAATATAACTGCAAGCAGTAATGGCGGATTCCTCCAAACATTTCGAACCATTGAAAAATGTAACAGTGATGTTAAGAATCCCCATTCAACCATTCACATTCATTTTTCTAACCTCGAAAGTGGACCCTTGGTCATCTGAACGAGCCCAGTTCTTCTTGGCCGCTGTGGAACGTTTGCTGGAACGTGGCATCTAAAAAATACAGAAAAAATCACAACTATAAAAAGCCACATACCACACTACTGAACAACTATTTCATAATCTTAAATAATTGTAACTTCATGCTCAACAGTTCTAGTATACAGACCTTTAAGAACATGATAAGATGGTTTGAATTCTCAAGACACCAACCTCTTTTTACTTTACACATCCAATATTTCCCTGTATTCTATTTCAACTGTGTACATTCGAATGTAAGTCTGTAGATATTAAGAAGCAGATAGATTGAAGACTATAAAAACAAATTTGTGTATATATAGATAAAATGTTACATTAGTACGAGCCCTTGACCTTTTAATAGCATTAAGGGGTATGTGTCTACATATTTGTTTAAAATTTCGCTATATAGTTTCGAGAACAAACAATGAAATAATTCCTGGAATTTCCGCTGATACTTCTTAACCACTTTCAGACCGACTTCAAACGTTCGCTTAAATGTTTTCTATTTTCCACAAAATCGAGAGTTATTTAACACTTTGTTAGCACTATCCTTGGTCACAATGTTTGAGTTAAATTATCCGGACACCTTCTAAAATGGCTGTTTCTCAAACCAATTAGCACTAGGCTACGGCTAGCACTACAGCTATCTTACCAAACAAGTTACAAACGTACTGTAGAACGTAACCCGTTAATGAGCAGCGTCACAATATGTGATCGTTCGAATGTCGGTCCCACAGCGTAACATGACAATAATGTTAAAAGTTTTATAGCTTACAAGCCTGCAATACATACTGTAAACAAAGAAATCCTTAGCTCACCTAGCCTAGCTCAAATTAGCTAATATATTGTTAGCTAATAACACGCCTTAAAACTATATCAAATAGTCTTCCAATTATCATACATATAATAACGCTAAGATACATGTTTTGTAGGCTACTGTCGTTATATGTAATGATTACTCACGGTCAAATAGTGCAACAAGGAAAATGAAAAGGGCTGCAGTAGTAACGCTAGTTGTCTTCAGGTCTTCAGAGATGAAATAAGTCTTCTTGTTTGGGTCCTGAAGGTGGAGTGCTGAAGCTCAAAATCGTGCATTAGAACGATCCCTCGCGATAGAGGAGCAGGATTTTTCTGTATCGCTTTAATACTTTCCTTCAACCCTTTTACAATGTGTTTGCATGTCCAGTTACTGCACATTTTTCAACGAACAAACATTTTGTTTCTTTATCGACACAGGCAAGTTTTCAGGACACCTATAGTCCGCATCCAATCAGAGCTCATATACGTGACACCTTCATAACATCCACCAATCGTGTACCCCAATATTCAACGTAGGACGTAAACATTCACATGCATTTTGGTGAGCCGGTAATACTGTCAGTGGGTGACAGACCTTCAAATGCATAAAAACAAGTCAAACAATTGTATTATTCAGGTATTCCGTAAAGAAGCATAGCAACATTACACTTGAACGAGCATATTTGTTAGGCTATATTATTAATTGGAAGTGCATTTTATGTGAATATTATTTATAATAACTAAATATATAGTTCAAGAAATGATCTGATTTAAAATAACTACTTTCTTTCCTTCACTTTTGTCTTGTAATACACAAAGATACGAGCCCTAAAGGGAACCTTTCCCTGAGGAAGCAACTACAATTCGAGCCCTATGCTCAAGCCTTACCAGAGTTGGTGTATCACAGTGAACTAGACATCCCATTCAACATTATATGCAAAAGGGAAAAATACACCAAACGAACATTTAGCAGAAAGAGACTAAGTAAAAATGTACATTTACATTACATTTATTCATTTAGCAGACGCTTTTATCCAAAGCGACTTCCAAGAGAGAGCTTTACAAAGTGCATAGGTCACTGATAATAACAACAAGATAGCCCCACAGCATTGCAAGTAGTCAAAAACAAGAAGTACATATTGTGAACAACCAAAAAATAGTGCTAAAGGGAAGAAACCATAAGAGCATGTAGTTAAACAAGTTAAAATTACATAACATTAATCTCTAAGTGCAAGTGTACCTGTAGGAAAGCATTACAAATAGGAATAACTCAAATAGAATACAACAGTTTAAATCAGCTACCACTAACCAACAAGAGCAACAGTCTAAGCAAGAGTCATTGTGATCCTTGAGGAAACTTGCGTTGGGTTCAGCAAACCATTCTTAAGTACCATTGTACTCCCGGAACAAGTTCGTCTTGAGCCTTCTCTTGAAGGTGGAGAGACAGTCCGTGTCTCAAATGTATAGTGTGTGATACACACATAGCTGGCAAGTTGCTAGTTTCTGCTGACAGGCAAATGGATGAAAACCTCTGACTGTATATCCGTGGTAGGGATTAGGTTGCTTCAGAGGCAAAGTACCATTTCAATAGCTTCAGGGACTAGTCAGCTAAATCTCCCATCCCAAATCAGTCTACCATCTCCAGTCAGATCGGGCTACCATCTCCAGCCAGCTCAGTCTCCCATCATCAGCCAGCTCATGGTCTCTTCACCAGCCAGTTCAGTCTACAGTACACTCAACAAGTATTAGAAACAACACAGCTTACACTCTCCAACTGCAACACATTATACAATCAGATGTTAAAAACAACCTCTCACTCAAATTTTATATGTTACTTTTGACAGGGTTTGACAATATTTATTTAAAGCTCAGCAGCCTTGTATTACTGTTATTTCGGAGCCGGAAGCTTGTAGTCTAGCTTCTTGACACATGATCCTGTTATGAACAATTTGATTTGCTAACAAGATGATATACCAGTTCTGGTTGCTTGGACAGTTTAGGTAGCTAAATTGGAAATGTATAGTCTGACTGCAGACAATCAGTTTGGTTTTAAAAGAAAACATGGTACTGATCTCTGTATCTATGCTCTGAAGGAGATTGTCTCAGGTACACAAGTCTTAATTAATCTGTATTTTTATGCTTTATTGATGCTTACAAAGCTTTCGATCGAATTTGTCATGAAAAACTTTTTATGAAGCTAATAGCGAGAGGTGTCCCTAAACCTCTTGTGAGGATTTTGGTGTTCTGGTATGCCAATCAAACTTTTCATGTTAAATGGGACAATGTTGTATCAGCTCCTTAACGGAGTTCGACAAGGAGGAATTTGATTTCCCTTTTTGTTTAATATGGATATGGACGACTTATCAAGCCAGCTGAATAAGACAAATACAGGCTGTCTTGTTGGTGAATCTATTGTCAATCATCTGATGTACGCAGATGATCTGGTTCCACTCAGCCTGTTGCAACAGATGCTATGGGTGTGCTCTCAGTATGGCTTAGATCATGATATAAAATATAATGCAAAGAAAAGCCACATAATGATAGTCAGAAGTAATCAGGACAGGAAATTAACCTTCCCTACCTTTTATTTATCTGGCAGTCCCCTTGGTGTTTGTGAGGAAATAAAATATCTGCCATGTCATTTCTGATGATTGGACAGATGACAACGATATGTATCAACAGCGCTGTCAAATATATTCTCAGGCCAGTATGTTATTAAGGACGTTTTCTATGTGCTCAGATTCAGTTAAATGTTCCCTGTTTAGAACCTACATAACACCATTGTACACTGCTCATTTGTGGTCTATGTACAGGTAAAGGAGTATACAGATACTGAAAGTAGCCTACAATGATGCTTTTAGATTGCTACTTAATGTGCCAAGGTGGCATAGTGCTAGTCAGTTGTTTGTGTCTAAGCACGTACCAACCTGTAAGGCAATCCTGAGACAACTGATGTATGGTTTCAATGATGCTTTTAGATTGCTACTTAATGTGCCTAGGTGGCATAGTGCTGGTCAGTTGTTTCTGTCTAAGCACGTACCAACCTGTAAGGCACTCCTGAGACAACTGATGTATGGTTTCATGTGTCGACTGGACAAGTCTGAGAACTGAATAGTAGAGGCCCTGGTCAACCCTCTAAAGAGCTGCTATCGATTACTTGGAACTTAAGACTACATTGGCACAAAAGTCTTCATACTTTTTATGCACTGTATTATCTATGTTTTATGTTTTCGTTTTACTCTCTTTTTTATAGCTCTATGTCTGTTATTTTATGTGGAACTTGGCGTCTGAAATAAAGATTTATATATATATAAATATATATATATATATCAATGTTTCAGGATTTGTATAACTTTTTACCATTGCATACAAAATCGGAAATGCAATACTAAAAAGATCAGCTTTTGTTAAGAGATCCAAGATTACAAGATCCACAAGGCCTTGGCTAGAAACCAAGGAATGAGTGGGGGCTTGGTCAGCCCACACTCTCCTGAAATGTTGCGTGTGCGTCTTGCCAAGCCCGCGCGTGTGTAAGTTAAGGCTGAGTGTGTGAGGATGTGGAGCACGCGCGGGCAGGAGGAGGGGAGACATTCATTGGAAATTTGGCTAGAAATTAGCCAAGCAAGCATGTTTCAAATATTCACCAAAAATCGACCTTTGATCTTACAGTCAACTTTTTCACAGATTTGTGTTATAAACATTCTCAAGAGTCTTCATATGAACTTGTGATTGAATCAGAGTATCAGTTTTTGACTGGCTGATGTGTAAAGCATTATTTTAGCGTTAGCGATAAGTTCAATTTGCTTTATATCAATCATTTTTGGAGATATGAAGTTGCCTTTGCACACGGTAACATGTTGTAGTGTCTTCCATCGATATACCAAGTTTCGTGTTGATATCTCAAAGATTTGCTGAGACAGGACTTCACATCCTGTTTGGCGGCTTTTCTGATGAATTTGATTGGCTGTACCGGACAAACGGTTGTGAGGATCAAAATTCTTTTCGATAACTTTTGTGACGCTTGGTCTGAAGATCATCTCTGGTAACTTTGAAGAAGATATGACAAAAATTGTAGGAGGAGTAGGCTTTCAAAGGTTTTTGATAAAACCGGAAGTAGCGGAAAATCTATATAACCGGAAATTGACGCCATGGGGTGCGTTGAACTCGGCTTGAACCAGGGAATCCAATGGTACCTCATTTTTGAAAATGGGTCATACGGTTCAAAAGTTGCGTGTGTAAACACAAGTCCAACTTTGACCCGTTGGTGGCGCTGGAGTGGTCTAATGGGAGACATGAAACTTGGTGTAGGTATAGAATCAACTGTCCTTAATGAGTGTGCCAAATTTCACAAAAAGTTGTCGAAGTGTTCTAGGGGCTGCCATTGACTTCCATGGAACAAGAATAATAATAATAATAAAACTAACAATAACAATAGGTTTCCTCCTGACGGAGGAATCCTAATAATAAATATAACTGCAAGCAGTAATGGCGGATTCCTCCAAACATTGCGAACCATTGAAAAATGTATATTCTTGACAAATTGGAACTGTATAGAAAAATCTATGCTGCAGAATTACCAATGGGATACCAAATCTGAAATATAATACCACCAGGATCCACAAGGGCCTTTATTTCAACTCAAGGAGTGAAGGGAGGGGGCTTGGTTAGCCTATCCATTCCAGAAAGCCTTTGTGCTTTAGGGCGTGGAATGTAGCGCCACATATGGGTAATGGTGGGACAGTTGTGGTTTGGTAATTACCCTTGGTCTATACTTTCAAAAAAGCTCGACCAGAGAATACCCCCCGCTCTCAGGGTACCGAGCTTCAGCTCAGTCATGATGCTGGGATGAATGTAGGCCTATATGTAGAGACCAGGGAGACAGACACACTGGCCAGCTGCCCTGATGGGTCCGTGGTAGATCATTAATGCGGGTTGTATCCTACAACGCTCGTGGCCTCCGAGTAGGACATACTGCTGCTGATAGATCAAGACGTTTGGTGGTGGACACATTGCTGGACGAGAGTGACATTGTCTGCCTTCAAGAAACCTGGATGACCAAGCAAGATCTGGACAAATTGAACTCCCTACACAAGAACTTTCATGGTGCTGGAGAGTCCACTACCGATCTCAGCATGAGAACGGTTTGTGGGAGGATAGCTGGTGGTGTAGCTATACTGTGGAACATAAAATATGACCCAACGGTAAAGGTGGTGTGGCTTAACGTTGACTGGGCTATTGGGTTGGAGTTTAATCACAATGAAAATAAATGTACTATTGTAAATGTGTACACACCATATGAATCCTATGACCTTGAGGATGAATTTCAGAACAGGTTAGCTTTTATTCAGTCCTTCATAGAGGACAATAGTTCATGTTGTGTCTATGTCATGGGTGATTTTAATGCTGACATGTCAGATAAGTGTTTATTCGCACAACATCTGCAGCAGTTCTGTAATGAAACTAAATTAATTATATCAAGCGTTATTGCCTGATACAAGTTTTACCTATATAAGTGAAACGTGGCACACAACTTCCTGGCTAGACCATATTGTAACCACAGCCGATTCTCATGACTCACTGGAAAGTATAGAGATGTGTTATGGGCTGGCCACCACTGATCACATACCAGTTGCTATGCTGCTAAATGTTGAGAGTGTACCCTTGTTGCTGGCCCCCCAAGAAAACTGGACTGGTCAAAATTGACCAAAGAGGTTCGGCACAGATATTCTCTATTAACTAATTCTCGGATATGAACTGCAAGGATAAACATAATGCTGAAAAGCTCTGTGCCATGTATGATGATATTGTCAAATGTCTTTATGCTTCCAGTGAACCTTTTATTAATCACAAGAGTAAGGTCCCTAACGCACGGCCTGTCTGGAATGAGTTTGTGTCTGAGCAACATGCTGCTGCTAGAGAAGCCTTTAGAGTCTGGTCAGAGGCAGGCAGACCCAGACAGGGAGTGCTGCTTGATAACAAAAACCTCACAAATGCTAGATTTAAATATGCACTCGTTTCATTAAGAGAAATGAAAACACAATGAGAGCAGACTCGCTGGCCAGAAAGATGCAGAATAACAATCTTACTGACTTCTGGAAGCAGGGCTGGACTGGCCATCGGGCGTACCGGGCAATGCCCGGTGGGCCGGCAGGCATTTTGGGCCGGGCCGGGTCCATTCAAAAAAAAAAAAAAAAAAAAAAAAAAAAAATTAAAATATAATTATTACAATTTTTTTTTTTTTAATGGACCCGGCCCGGCCTGGCCCGGCCCGGCCCGGCCAAGTCACACAGCCGAGGCCGAGGGCCGAGGTCCCCCATGGCACATAGGTGCGTGCAGGCCAGGCAGGCTGTCAACTTCACCTGAAAGTTTAAAAAAAATACTTTGTCCCTGGCGGTCTCAGGCAATTACTCATTATGATTAGTTCTATGCTGGGCCTGGCCCAATCACATACACAGCAGAGGGCCGAGGTCCCGCCCTTGGGTCTCGGCTGTCAATCAGTCACGTCACGTCACTTATTGACACTGACAGAAAAATAGAAAAAACGGAAAGGAGGCGCGGAGAAAGTCCGAGATAAAAAGAGAAAAGCCCTAGAGGCAAACTCTGCAACATGTGCTAAAATATCGGACATGTTTGCCGCGACAGCTGGCCCGGCTTCATTAGCACCTGCGACGGTGGAAATTGCGGCGGCGGAGGCTGAGGAGGATGTCGGTGATGATGGGGACGGAGAGGTGACTGAATGGCGGCCGAGGCCAAGCGCAGAGATGGGTGGCGCTGGCGGCGGCCCGGCCCCGGGGCCGAGCTCAGCCTCAGACGAAGTGGCGGCGGTAAGAAGTTGAAATTTAAGTTTGTGTTGATAAAGAAATATTTGTTAAGCTAGATTCCTAAACTTTAACACAGTATGTAGTTTCCTAACAGTTAGCTCCTGCGTTATAACAACATGTTGTACAGAGTAATCTAGACTGAGCCCGGTCAAAGTGGCTATTTTAGCTAACACAACAGTTAGCCCACTAAACATTTGCTAGCTTTTCTTTGGGGAGTTAAATAGCTCTGTTGACTGTGTATTGAAAGAGCATCACTTTGCTATTGCTATTTGAACAACATTAATGTGAGGAAGCTGTCAGTGTTTAATTGCTTTATTAATTTATTAGGCTTTATGGGTAAACAGCTTTTTTGGGACATGAAAACATAGATAAAACTTGTTTGTGAGCCAGCTTAATAAACAAAATTTAGACAAACATGTATTCCCTGGAGAAAACATGTGTTCTAATATTTCTTTTGTGTGTGTGTGCGTGTGTGCGCTATGAGTAGACTTTGTGTCCAATTTACAGTGTTATTTTAGCTTGCTTGCTATTATGTTATAGTTTGCAGGTGTTATAGCTTACAGTTATTATTTATTATCATGTAATAGTGAAATATTGCTATTTCTAATTGCTAATAATGATTATTCATTAGTAGGTAACCAGAGAAATAACACTAGTGAAATTAATGCTCCTGTCTCTCTCTCTTTCTCTATGTTTAGTCAAGTCAGACTGTTGGAGTAGGAGTGGAGGAGTCACAGGAAGATCAGGCAGTTGTAGACTATTTTAGCCGCCCTCATTCCACAAAAAGGCAGGAATTCTTTAAGTTTCACCCACAGCAGAATGCCACAAACCCTGTCATCCAGAGGCTCTTCACAAGAACGGACGACATGGCATGGAAATGGCTGACTTATAGTGATGAACGTAATGCTTTATTTTGTTTTCTTTGCCTTGCTTTTAGCAAGCCCAATGACCCAAGTTCTTTCATTGGAGGCATGACAGACTGGAGGCATGTGCACCAAAGAATAGAGGAGCATGAGAGAGGCATGGCACATAGACAGTGTGCTGAGGCATATGTATTAAACTGCTCCAGAGCAAGTGTTGATCACCTCCTTGAGGGAAGACAGCTGAAAGGACACCGTGAGCAGGTGAAGAAGAGACGTCAGGTGTTGGAACGTGTGGTGGAGGTTGTGAGAGTCTTAGGGAAGAGAGGCTTAAGCTACAGGCAGGAGCACAATGAAGCTGCGTACACCTTGGACATCAACAGTCTCGACCATGGCAATTTCCTAGAACTTATTATATTGTTGGGGAAATATGATGTGTGTTTAAAGGAGCACCTCAGCAGTGTAATTGAGAAAAGCAAGCAGATCCATGCTTCAGGCACACAAGGCAGAGGCTCTCTCATTACCCTCCTGTCCAAAACAACTGTGGATGCAGTAATCGATGCTATCAAGCATTTAATTCAAGAGAGCATCTCAGCAGACATCAAAAAAGCCGGAATGTATTCTGTGCAGCTCGACACAACACAAGATGTTACAGGGAGAGAGCAGTGTTCTGTGATTTTGAGGTTTGTGACGGATGCAGTCCATGAAAGGCTGGTTGCAGTCGTACAATGCAGCACAACTACAGGACAGTCGTTTGTGACGCTGTTAACAGAAGTCCTTGAGAGTCTGCAATTGGACATAGGCCTGTGCATTGGAAACGCCACAGATGGAGCCTCTAATATGCAGGGTCAATACAGAGGTTTCTCTGCATTAATGGCATCCAAAAACCCCACCCATCAGCATGTGTGGTGCTATGCACATGTCTTGAACCTTGTATTGTCCGATACCACCCATAGCGTCATTGAAAGTGGATCACTATTTGACCTGCTGAACGACATTGCCGTATTCATCAGGGACTCATACACAAGAGTGAGTGTGTGGGAGACCGAGAGCCAGGACAAGAGGCACAAACGCATCTCAACAATTGGAGAGACGAGATGGTGGGCTAAACATCATGCCCTGAGGAAAGTTTTTGGAAACTTTGGCAGACCTGATGGCGGCCTTTTTGTTGAAGTGGTGTCCACACTTTCTGCCATAATGAAGCTGAAGTCACTTGCATCAAATGCAAGAAACAAAGCCAGAGGATACAGAGACGGCTTACTTCGATACGAAACTGTGCTCACAGCTCAGTTATTCCTCCGGGTATTTGAGTTCACCTCACCACTGTCAAAATACCTACAGACCGGAGGAATGGACATCCTCTCTGCACATAGGATGGTCACCACAACACACGATTCACTTACAAAGATAGCAAGAGATTTCCCGGCCGTCAAAGATGCAGCTGACTGTTTTGTCCATTGGGCAAATGAAAAGCTAGAGGAGCAGGATGATCTAGATTTGGAAGTGGAGGCAGCACTACCTCAGAAAAGGCTAAAGAAGAAGAAAGTCTTGCCAGGAGAGATGGCCCAGGATGAAAGCCTCAGTGATTCAGAGAAGGCCTATGAGGTCAATGTTCACCACCAGATCCTGGATACAGCTGTTGAGGCCATGCACCACAGATTCCTCACTCATGGCACTCTGTATGCAGATTTATCCCTCCTACATCCCAAAAACTTCCCCCTCATCCAGACCAGTGGCGGTGCACTCCCTGTATCTGCACTTCAAGAACTCAGCAAGTGTCTAGTTGTGTATGACAGCAGGGCAACTGTGACAGATCTACAGATTGAACTCAGAAACTTGGCACAGCAATGGGACAGGCTGGTACAATCACAATTGGATAACTACGCAACTAAAGCAGTTGAAGAGGAATCAGATGGCCAAGAAGAGATGGAAATAATAAGCAAAACCTGTGTGTCTTGCAAAGAGTGCCCCCTGTGCTGCTACAAAATCCTTCTCAGGTTTAACATGCTGACTCACGCATATCCGCTACTTGGGTTGGCATACAAGTTTCTGCTAACCCTGTCAATAACTCAGGTAGCCTGTGAGCGGTCATTTTCCACCCTTCGCTACATCAAAAACCGACTGAGGAGTTGCCTGTCTGCCAGCAAACTGGAAGCCTTCATGTTGATGGCCATTGAAAAGGATGTCCTTGTGTCCCTTGAAACTGACACAGTGATTGACAGAGTTGCAGAGAAGAGCGAATCAATGAAGAAACTGCTTTTATAAGGTGAGATTTATGATAAATAAATACATTTGTGTTAAATTAGTGGATTTAATAAAAAATGTTGACAGAAAATAATGTTGTTATTGCTTTGCTCTCTGCTCTCCTCCTCTCTCAGGGTGCCCTTGCTGTTTTCAGTTGCTCAAGTTCCTGCTCATCCAATTTCATTGCCTTGCTACATATTTGTTCTTGTGGACTATTGGAGGGCCATTCAACATTTTCTCAACCAGTATGTATATCAGACTGTTGTCTAGCTCTATTTATTTTTTTAGTCATCAGTCCTGTCCTGCTATAATGCAATTGGTTTGTATCACTCACTTTTTGTGTCTGTCAAACTCTTTTTTTTAAGGCTGCCCTGTCCCCCAGGGGTGTTCCAGGGATGTGCATTTCATTGGTGTGGACTTCACAGGCATTCTTCAAATTTGTAAGTTTACAATACTGTTGTTTTGTGTTCTTGCTGGCATCCACCTGGATGGTCATAAAGCCTACTACTTTTACAGAGTGACTGTAATGAATGCAACTATCCATTATTGTATTACTTTAAAGACACCAATACTATCAATGTAAATTTTTTGAAACATTCAAATTTTCACTGTTCTCTTGACCCACCTGGCCTCTCTTTCTCTCCCCTTAGGTAATTTTTGGAGTGAAGGATTGCCTTCCCCTGATGTGGAGTTCACGTGTGTTCTTTTTGTTTCATTGTGAGTTTACTAAATAGCTCTTATTTTGATTATAGAAGAGACAGTATCAGATGAATCTATCATATCTGACTGCTCCTTTCTGTCTCCCTCAGAGCACCAAGGTCCATGCAGCCTTTTGTCTCAGCATATGTAAGTACAAAATGAGCTATTATCTCTCTGTTCACCTAAAGATTATTTAAACTATACCTTAACTTACTCTCTCTCTCTCTCTCTCTCTCTCTCTCTCTCTCTCTCTCTCTCTCTCTCTCTCTCTCTCATACTTTAGGGTGCCACTTTGACTTACTGTGTTATAATTTGGTGTGTTCTAGTTAGTGTAAATAAGATAATACATATATTGTGTATACTTCCTGTTGTTGTTGTTCTCTGTTCTTGCATTTTTTGCTGACTGTGAGACGGTTCAAACTGTACATATTATAAGCATTAGTCATTTCAGAGGAGATTTGACCTAGCTGCAAAACCTCCATTGTGCCCAAATACAAATGCAGAACCCTCTCTTCTTCAAAGTCCTGTAATCTGCCTTGTTTTTTTGAGTGTAAACATTTTGTAAGCGTCTAATCACGAGGATCTAATAGTTTTTTTAATCTCCACTCCTGTTTTTACATGTGGCCATTGAAAGAACAAAAGGTTATTTTGGGCTATTATATAAAAGATTAAAATTATGATCGTACCTAATTGTTTAATTTCTATTTTTATAAACAATGTACACGTTTGTATAAACAGTATTTTCATTAAACACTGAAAAGACATCTCTAGCAATGTTTCTTTGACAACCACTTTCACTTCAAGATGGGTATTGTGGCATTGTAGCCATCTCTCCAAAGATGAAAGTCTCTGTAAGTATAGTGAAAGAGTGTATGCATTTTTCAACATGGTTACTCTCATCCATGTAGGCTACTGCGCTTTATTTTAATTGTTGAAACAGCACAATATGCGCATATATCCTCTGGTATGTTGTGTGCCTCCGCATATCGTATAAATAATCTTGGTGGGCTGCCATGGCCAAAAATGCCAGGGCTGATTTCTTGTCCCAGTCCAGCCCTGTCTGGAAGGAGGTCAAGATCATAAATAATAACAGAACTCCCCTCCCTTCTGATATCAAAGGGGTTAGTTGTCCAGAGAAGATTGCTGATCTATGGCATGAGCACTACAGTAAACTATTTAATTGTGTTCAAAGTAACACAGTGAGAATTGATAATCAATATAAAGGTATCTCTGCAGACTTGATAGTTAGATCAGTAGATATTTATGATGCCATCCACATGCTAGACAACAACAAAGCTTGTGGTATGGATTCCATTTCTGCAGAGCATCTAAAAAATGCCAGTTATAGACTCAGTCCATTTCTAGCCATGTGTCTCACTGGAATTATGGTTCATGGTGTTCTACCGAACTCTATTATGTCAGTACTGTTAGTGCCTGTTGTTAAAGATAAGGCTGGTAAACTGAACAGCATAGACAACTGTAGCGCCTCTCTAGTTTGGTGGATTTGTAATGAGAGGTGGCTAACCTGAGTTCGTTAGTAATTGTTACTAACTTAAACCAATTTAACATATGAAAAAAACAATACAACCAACTGTTAAACAAAAACAGGAAAGATTTACTTCAGACAAAAAATCAGTTCTTCAGTTATTGGTTCAACATTTACATGACATCGTAATGCACATGGACACACAATACAAACTAGCCGGCAATGCTAACTACACGAATACCTTAATTCAGTACAGTTCTACGGTGCAGGCCTGAGTGTAGCTCGTGTGCGTTGTAGCCGTAAACAAAATGGCTGTTTCGCCAGGATGGCACAAAATAACAAGGAGCTGGTACCTCGGATCAGCAGTGCGGTAGCACACGCACTGCGGCAGAAGGGCGGCAGCAGGTGAAGGAGAGACCGACCAAATACTCTCGTGGATTTACGAGACGAACCAACTCAGGAAGAAGACTGAGGACGACGACAATCCCGACCTCCACCGGCTCCAACCTGGCACTCGCTGTCGCTAGTCTGGCGGCAAAGCCCGTGCTTAATCCAAAACCGCCAACAGCCAAACTCCTCTTTCTGGGTTATTGTTGTTGGTTGAGATATTCACCCAACAATATAAACATAACACCACTAATGATAATATAAAATCTTCACTCTTGGTATTTTACCGTACGCTACAATTTTCTTCTCCCTCCAACTCCTCCGCTCGCTCTGTCTTTTTCTACTCCAACCTCATCTACCCCAACTTCCCGTGTTACCCTGCCCTTTGACCTCAAACCGGATTGGCTTAACATCATAATCAAAATTAAAGCAACAACATAGATTCACAAAACATTCATCTTACTCTCTTCATATTTGTAACCGGTACATTTTAACATGCGTTTTTTAAACAACAGATATACATTTCCAAATGCTGTATTCAGTAAAACATGAACAATATGCATTTCTCATCAAATCAAAATCATACTCTCAAACCTTAAAGTCTATTTATTAAACTATGAACTTAAGTATTATGTATTCAAACTTTTATATTTATGTAATAGGATTGTTTCAACAGAAATGTTTACCACCCGGGCTACACAACTATCGACCCATTGCATTGGCCAGTATCTTGTCTAAAGTGTTTGAGAGAATTATTTGATTGAAATTGGAAATGTATATTCTGACTGCAGAAAATCAGTTTGGTTTTAAAAGAAAACATGGTACTGATCTCTGTATCTATGCTCTGAAGGAGATTGTCTCAGGTACACAAGTCTTAATTCATCTGTATTTTTATGCTTTATTGATGCTTACAAAGCTTTCGATCGAATTTGTCATGAAAAACTGTTTATGAAGCTAATAGCGAGAGGTTTCCCTAAACCTCTTGTGAGGATTTTGGTGTTCTGGTATGCCAATCAAACTTTTCATGTTAAATGGGACAATGTTGTATCAGCTGCTTTCCATGTTGGTAACGGAGTTCGACAAGGAGGAATTTGATTTCCCTTTTTGTTTAATATGGATATGGACGACTTATCAAGCCAGCTGAATAAGACAAATACAGGCTGTCTTGTTGGTGAATCTATTGTCAATCATCTGATGTACGCAGATTATCTGGTTCCACTCAGCCTGTTGCAACAGATGCTATGGGTGTGCTCTCAGTATGGCTTAGATCATGATATAAAATATAATGCAAAGAAAAGCCACATAATGATAGTCAGAAGTAATCAGGACAGGAAATTAACCTTCCCTACCTTTTATTTATCTGGCAGTCCCCTTGGTGTTTGTGAGGAAATAAAATATCTGCCATGTCATTTCTGATGATTGGACAGATGACAACGATATGTATCAACAGCGCTGTCAAATATATTCTCAGGCCAGTATGTTATTAAGGACGTTTTCTATGTGCTCAGATTCAGTTAAATGTTCCCTGTTTAGAACCTACATAACACCATTGTACACTGCTCATTTGTGGTCTATGTACAGGTAAAGGAGTATACAGATACTGAAAGTAGCCTACAATGATGCTTTTAGATTGCTACTTAATGTGCCAAGGTGGCATAGTGCTAGTCAGTTGTTTGTGTCTAAGCACGTACCAACCTGTAAGGCAATCCTGAGACAACTGATGTATGGTTTCAATGATGCTTTTAGATTGCTACTTAATGTGCCTAGGTGGCATAGTGCTGGTCAGTTGTTTCTGTCTAAGCACGTACCAACCTGTAAGGCACTCCTGAGACAACTGATGTATGGTTTCATGTGTCGACTGGACAAGTCTGAGAACTGAATAGTAGAGGCCCTGGTCAACCCTCTAAAGAGCTGCTATCGATTACTTGGAACTTAAGACTACATTGGCACAAAAGTCTTCATACTTTTTATGCACTGTATTATCTATGTTTTATGTTTTCGTTTTACTCTCTTTTTTATAGCTCTATGTCTGTTATTTTATGTGGAACTTGGCGTCTGAAATAAAGATTTATATATATATAAATACATATATATATATCAATGTTTCAGGATTTGTATAACTTTTTACCATTGCATACAAAATCGGAAATGCAATACTAAAAAGATCAGCTTTTGTTAAGAGATCCAAGATTACAAGATCCACAAGGCCTTGGCTAGAAACCAAGGAATGAGTGGGGGCTTGGTCAGCCCACACTCTCCTGAAATGTTGCGTGTGCGTCTTGCCAAGCCCGCGCGTGTGTAAGTTAAGGCTGAGTGTGTGAGGATGTGGAGCACGCGCGGGCAGGAGGAGGGGAGACATTCATTGGAAATTTGGCTAGAAATTAGCCAAGCAAGCATGTTTCAAATATTCACCAAAAATCGACCTTTGATCTTACAGTCAACTTTTTCACAGATTTGTGTTATAAACATTCTCAAGAGTCTTCATATGAACTTGTGATTGAATCAGAGTATCAGTTTTTGACTGGCTGATGTGTAAAGCATTATTTTAGCGTTAGCGATAAGTTCAATTTGCTTTATATCAATCATTTTTGGAGATATGAAGTTGCCTTTGCACACGGTAACATGTTGTAGTGTCTTCCATCGATATACCAAGTTTCGTGTTGATATCTCAAAGATTTGCTGAGACATGACTTCACATCCTGTTTGGCGGCTTTTCTGATGAATTTGATTGGCTGTAACGGACAAACGGTTGTGAGGATCAAAATTCTTTTCGATAACTTTTGTGAGGCTTGGTCTGAAGATCATCTCTGGTAACTTTGAAAAAGATATGACAAAAACTGTAGGAGGAGTAGGCTTTCAAAGGTTTTTGATAAAACCGGAAATAGCGGAAAATCTATATAACCGGAAATTGACGCCATGGTGTGCATTGAACTCGGCTTGATCCAGGGAATCCAAAGGTACCTCATTTTTGAAAATGGGTCATACGGTTCAAAAGTTGCGTGTGTAAACACAAGTCCAACTTTGACCCGTTGGTGGCGCTGGAGTGGTCTAATGGGAGACATGAAACTTGGTGTAGGTATAGAATCAACTGTCCTTAATGAGTGTGCCAAATTTCACAAAAAGTTGTCGAAGGGTTCTAGGGGCTGCCATTGACTTCCATGGAACAAGAATAATAATAATAATAAAACTAACAATAACAATAGGTTTCCTCCTGACGGAGGAATCCTAAATATAACTGCAAGCAGTAATGGCGGATTCCTCCAAACATTGCGAACCATTGAAAAATGTATATTCTTGACAAATTGGAACTGTATAGAAAAATCTATGCTGCAGAATTACCAATGGGATACCAAATCTGAAATATAATACCACCAGGATCCACAAGGGCCTTTATTTCAACTCAAGGAGTGAAGGGAGGGGGCTTGGTTAGCCTATCCATTCCAGAAAGCCTTTGTGCTTTAGGGCGTGGAATGTAGCGCCACATATGGGTAATGGTGGGACAGTTGTGGTTTGGTAATTACCCTTGGTCTATACTTTCAAAAAAGCTCGACCAGAGAATACCCCCCGCTCTCAGGGTACCGAGCTTCAGCTCAGTCATGATGCTGGGATGAATGTAGGCCTATATGTAGAGACCAGGGAGACAGACACACCGGCCAGCTGCCCTGATGGGTCCGTGGTAGATCATTAATGCGGGTTGTATCCTACAACGCTCGTGGCCTCCGAGTAGGACATACTGCTGCTGATAGATCAAGACGTTTGGTGGTGGACACATTGCTGGACGAGAGTGACATTGTCTGCCTTCAAGAAACCTGGATGACCAAGCAAGATCTGGACAAATTGAACTCCCTACACAAGAACTTTCATGGTGCTGGAGAGTCCACTACCGATCTCAGCATGAGAATGGTTTGTGGGAGGATAGCTGGTGGTGTAGCTATACTGTGGAACATAAAATATGACCCAACGGTAAAGGTGGTGTGGCTTAACGTTGACTGGGCTATTGGGTTGGAGTTTAATCACAATGAAAATAAATTTACTATTGTAAATGTGTACACACCATATGAATCCTATGACCATGAGGATGAATTTCAGAACAGGTTAGCTTTTATTCAGTCCTTCATAGAGGACAATAGTTCATGTTGTGTCTATGTCATGGGTGATTTTAATGCTGACATGTCAGATAAGTGTTTATTCGCACAACATCTGCAGCAGTTCTGTAATGAAACTAAATTAATTATATAAAGCGTTATTGCCTGATACAAGTTTTACCTATATAAGTGAAACGTGGCACACAACTTCCTGGCTAGACCATATTGTAACCACAGCCGATGCTCATGACTCACTGGAAAGTATAGAGATGTGTTATGGGCTGGCCACCACTGATCACATACCAGTTGCTATGCTGCTAAATGTTGAGAGTGTACCCTTGTTGCTGGCCCCCCAAAAAAACTGGACTGGTCAAAATTGACCAAAGAGGTTCGGCACAGATATTCTCTATTAACTAATTCTCGGATATGAACTGCAAGGATAAACATAATGCTGAAAAGCTCTGTGCCATGTATGATGATATTGTCAAATGTCTTTATGCTTCCAGTGAACCTTTTATTAATCACAAGAGTAAGGTCCCTAACGCACGGCCTGTCTGGAATGAGTTTGTGTCTGAGCAACATGCTGCTGCTAGAGAAGCCTTTAGAGTCTGGTCAGAGGCAGGCAGACCCTGACAGAGAGTGCTGCTTGATAACAAAAACCTCACAAATGCTAGATTTAAATATGCACTCGTTTCATTAAGAGAAATGAAAACACAATGAGAGCAGACTCGCTGGCCAGAAAGATGCAGAATAACAATCTTACTGACTTCTGGAAGGAGGTCAAGATCATAAATAATAACAGAACTCCCCTCCCTTCTGATATCAAAGGGGTTAGTTGTCCAGAGAAGATTGCTGATCTATGGCATGAGCACTACAGTAAACTATTTAATTGTGTTCAAAGTAACACAGTGAGAATTGATAATCAATATAAAGGTATCTCTTCAGACTTGATAGTTAGATCAGTAGATATTTATGATGCCATCCACATGCTAGACAACAACAAAGCTTGTGGTATGGATTCCATTTCTGCAGAGCATCTAAAAAATGCCAGTTATAGACTCAGTCCATTTCTAGCCATGTGTCTCACTGGAATTATGGTTCATGGTGTTCTACCGAACTCTATTATGTCAGTACTGTTAGTGCCTGTTGTTAAAGATAAGGCTGGTAAACTGAACAGCATAGACAACTGTAGCGCCTCTCTAGTTTGGTGGATTTGTAATGAGAGGTGGCTAACCTGAGTTCGTTAGTAATTGTTACTAACTTAAACCAATTTAACATATGAAAAAAACAATACAACCAACTGTTAAACAAAAACAGGAAAGATTTACTTCAGACAAAAAATCAGTTCTTCAGTTATTGGTTCAACATTTACATGACATCGTAATGCACATGGACACACAATACAAACTAGCCGGCAATGCTAACTACACGAATACCTTAATTCAGTACAGTTCTACGGTGCAGGCCTGAGTGTAGCTCGTGTGCGTTGTAGCCGTAAACAAAATGGCTGTTTCGCCAGGATGGCACAAAATAACAAGGAGCTGGTACCTCGGATCAGCAGTGCGGTAGCACACGCACTGCGGCAGAAGGGCGGCAGCAGGTGAAGGAGAGACCGACCAAATACTCTCGTGGATTTACGAGACGAACCAACTCAGGAAGAAGACTGAGGACGACGACAATCCCGACCTCCACCGGCTCCAACCTGGCACTCGCTGTCGCTAGTCTGGCGGCAAAGCCCGTGCTTAATCCAAAACCGCCAACAGCCAAACTCCTCTTTCTGGGTTATTGTTGTTGGTTGAGATATTCACCCAACAATATAAACATAACACCACTAATGATAATATAAAATCTTCACTCTTGGTATTTTACCGTACGCTACAATTTTCTTCTCCCTCCAACTCCTCCGCTCGCTCTGTCTTTTTCTACTCCAACCTCATCTACCCCAACTTCCCGTGTTACCCTGCCCTTTGACCTCAAACCGGATTGGCTTAACATCATAATCAAAATTAAAGCAACAACATAGATTCACAAAACATTCATCTTACTCTCTTCATATTTGTAACCGGTACATTTTAACATGCGTTTTTTAAACAACAGATATACATTTCCAAATGCTGTATTCAGTAAAACATGAACAATATGCATTTCTCATCAAATCAAAATCATACTCTCAAACCTTAAAGTCTATTTATTAAACTATGAACTTAAGTATTATGTATTCAAACTTTTATATTTATGTAATAGGATTGTTTCAACAGAAATGTTTACCACCCGGGCTACACAACTATCGACCCATTGCATTGGCCAGTATCTTGTCTAAAGTGTTTGAGAGAATTATTTGATTGAAATTGGAAATGTATATTCTGACTGCAGAAAATCAGTTTGGTTTTAAAAGAAAACATGGTACTGATCTCTGTATCTATGCTCTGAAGGAGATTGTCTCAGGTACACAAGTCTTAATTCATCTGTATTTTTATGCTTTATTGATGCTTACAAAGCTTTCGATCGAATTTGTCATGAAAAACTGTTTATGAAGCTAATAGCGAGAGGTGTCCCTAAACCTCTTGTGAGGATTTTGGTGTTCTGGTATGCCAATCAAACTTTTCATGTTAAATGGGACAATGTTGTATCAGCTGCTTTCCATGTTGGTAACGGAGTTCGACAAGGAGGAATTTGATTTCCCTTTTTGTTTAATATGGATATGGACGACTTATCAAGCCAGCTGAATAAGACAAATACAGGCTGTCTTGTTGGTGAATCTATTGTCAATCATCTGATGTACGCAGATTATCTGGTTCCACTCAGCCTGTTGCAACAGATGCTATGGGTGTGCTCTCAGTATGGCTTAGATCATGATATAAAATATAATGCAAAGAAAAGCCACATAATGATAGTCAGAAGTAATCAGGACAGGAAATTAACCTTCCCTACCTTTTATTTATCTGGCAGTCCCCTTGGTGTTTGTGAGGAAATAAAATATCTGCCATGTCATTTCTGATGATTGGACAGATGACAACGATATGTATCAACAGCGCTGTCAAATATATTCTCAGGCCAGTATGTTATTAAGGACGTTTTCTATGTGCTCAGATTCAGTTAAATGTTCCCTGTTTAGAACCTACATAACACCATTGTACACTGCTCATTTGTGGTCTATGTACAGGTAAAGGAGTATACAGATACTGAAAGTAGCCTACAATGATGCTTTTAGATTGCTACTTAATGTGCCAAGGTGGCATAGTGCTAGTCAGTTGTTTGTGTCTAAGCACGTACCAACCTGTAAGGCAATCCTGAGACAACTGATGTATGGTTTCAATGATGCTTTTAGATTGCTACTTAATGTGCCTAGGTGGCATAGTGCTGGTCAGTTGTTTCTGTCTAAGCACGTACCAACCTGTAAGGCACTCCTGAGACAACTGATGTATGGTTTCATGTGTCGACTGGACAAGTCTGAGAACTGAATAGTAGAGGCCCTGGTCAACCCTCTAAAGAGCTGCTATCGATTACTTGGAACTTAAGACTACATTGGCACAAAAGTCTTCATACTTTTTATGCACTGTATTATCTATGTTTTATGTTTTCGTTTTACTCTCTTTTTTATAGCTCTATGTCTGTTATTTTATGTGGAACTTGGCGTCTGAAATAAAGATTTATATATATATAAATACATATATATATATCAATGTTTCAGGATTTGTATAACTTTTTACCATTGCATACAAAATCGGAAATGCAATACTAAAAAGATCAGCTTTTGTTAAGAGATCCAAGATTACAAGATCCACAAGGCCTTGGCTAGAAACCAAGGAATGAGTGGGGGCTTGGTCAGCCCACACTCTCCTGAAATGTTGCGTGTGCGTCTTGCCAAGCCCGCGCGTGTGTAAGTTAAGGCTGAGTGTGTGAGGATGTGGAGCACGCGCGGGCAGGAGGAGGGGAGACATTCATTGGAAATTTGGCTAGAAATTAGCCAAGCAAGCATGTTTCAAATATTCACCAAAAATCGACCTTTGATCTTACAGTCAACTTTTTCACAGATTTGTGTTATAAACATTCTCAAGAGTCTTCATATGAACTTGTGATTGAATCAGAGTATCAGTTTTTGACTGGCTGATGTGTAAAGCATTATTTTAGCGTTAGCGATAAGTTCAATTTGCTTTATATCAATCATTTTTGGAGATATGAAGTTGCCTTTGCACACGGTAACATGTTGTAGTGTCTTCCATCGATATACCAAGTTTCGTGTTGATATCTCAAAGATTTGCTGAGACAGGACTTCACATCCTGTTTGGCGGCTTTTCTGATGAATTTGATTGGCTGTACCGGACAAACGGTTGTGAGGATCAAAATTCTTTTCGATAACTTTTGTGACGCTTGGTCTGAAGATCATCTCTGGTAACTTTGAAGAAGATATGACAAAAATTGTAGGAGGAGTAGGCTTTCAAAGGTTTTTGATAAAACCGGAAGTAGCGGAAAATCTATATAACCGGAAATTGACGCCATGGGGTGCGTTGAACTCGGCTTGAACCAGGGAATCCAATGGTACCTCATTTTTGAAAATGGGTCATACGGTTCAAAAGTTGCGTGTGTAAACACAAGTCCAACTTTGACCCATTGGTGGCGCTGGAGTGGTCTAATGGGAGACATGAAACTTGGTGTAGGTATAGAATCAACTGTCCTTAATGAGTGTGCCAAATTTCACAAAAAGTTGTCGAAGTGTTCTAGGGGCTGCCATTGACTTCCATGGAACAAGAATAATAATAATAATAAAACTAACAATAACAATAGGTTTCCTCCTGACGGAGGAATCCTAATAATAATAATAAAACTAACAATAACAATAGGTTTCCTCCTGACGGAGGAATCCTAAATATAACTGCAAGCAGTAATGGCGGATTCCTCCAAACATTGCAAACCATTGAAAAATGTATATTCTTGACAAATTGGAATTGTATAGAAAAATCTATGCTGCAGAATTACCAATGGGATACCAAATCTGAAATATAATACCATCAAGATCCACAAGGGCCTTTATTTCAACCCAAGGAGTGAAGGGAGGGGGCTTGGTTAGCCTATCCATTCCAGAAAGCCTTTGTGCTTTAGGGCGTGGAATGTAGCGCCACCTATGGATAATGGTGGGATAGTTGTGGTGTGGTAATTACCCTTGGTCTATACTTTCAAAAAAGCTCGACCAGAGCACACCCCCCGCTCTCAGGGTACCGAGCTTCAGCTCAGTCATGATGCTGGGATGAATGTAGGCCTATATGTAGAGACCAGGGAGACAGACACACTGGCCAGCTGCCCTGATGGGTCCGTGGTAGATCATTAATGCGGGTTGTATCCTACAACGCTCGTGGCCTCCGAGTAGGACATACTGCTGCTGATAGATCAAGACGTTTGGTGGTGGACACATTGCTGGACGAGAGTGACATTGTCTGCTTTCAAGAAACCTGGATGGCCAAGCAAGATCTGGACAAATTGAACTCCCTACACAAGATGTTTCATGGTGCTGGAGAGTCCACTACCGATCTCAGCATGAGAATGGTTTGTGGGAGGATAGCTGGTGGTGTAGCTATACTGTGGAACATAAAATATGACCCAACGGTAAAGGTGGTTTGGCTTAACGTTGACTGGGCTATTGGGTTGGAGTTTAATCACAATGAAAATAAATGTACTATTGTAAATGTGTACACACAATATGAATCCTATGACCATGAGGATGAATTTCAGAACAGGTTAGCTTTTATTCAGTCCTTCATAGAGGACAATAGTTCATGTAGTGTCTATGTCATTGGTGATTTTAATGCTGACATGTCAGATAAGCGTTTATTCTTACAACATCTGCAGCAGTTCTGTAATGAAACTAAATGAATTATATCAAGCGTTATTGCCTGATACAAATTTTACCTATATAAGTGAAACGTGGCACACAACTTCCTGGCTAGACCATATTGTAACCACAGCCGATGCTCATGACTCACTGGAAAGTATAGAGATGTGTTATGGGCTGGCCACCACTGATCACATACCAGTTGCTATGCTGCTAAATGTTGAGAGTGTACCCTTGTTGCTGGCCCCCCAAGAAAACTGGACTGGTCAAAATTGACCAAAGAGGTTATGCACAGATATTCTCTATTAACTGACAGCTTACATAGTGATGTTGCATTTTCTAGGGATGCCCTAATGTGCACGGATATGAACTGCAAGGATAAACATCATGCTGAAAAGCTCTGTGCCATGTATGATGATATTGTCAAATGTCTTTATGCTTCCAGTGAACCTTTTATTAATCACAAGAGTAAGGTCCCTAACGCACGGCCTGTCTGGAATGAGTTTGTGTCTGAGCAACATGCTGCTGCTAGAGAAGCCTTTAGAGTCTGGTCAGAGGCAGGCAGACCCAGACAGGGAGTGCTGCTTGATAACAAAAACCTCACAAATGCTAGATTTAAATATGCACTCGTTTCATTAAGAGAAATGAAAACACAATGAGAGCAGACTCGCTGGCCAGAAAGATGCAGAATAACAATCTTACTGACTTCTGGAAGGAGGTCAAGATCATAAATAATAATAGAACTCCCCTCCCTTCTGATATCAAAGGGGTTAGTTGTCCAGAGAAGATTGCTGATCTATGGCATGAGCACTACAGTAAACTATTTAATTGTGTTCAAAGTAACACAGTGAGAATTGATAATGAATATAAAGGTATCTCTGCAGACTTTATAGTTAGATCAGTAGATATTTATGATGCCATCCACATGCTAGACAACAACAAAGCTTGTGGTATGGATTGCATTTCTGCAGAGCATCTAAAAAATGCCAGTTATAGACTCAGTCCATTTCTAGCCATGTGTCTCACTGGAATTATGGTTCATGGTGTTCTACCGAACTCTATTATGTCAGTACTGTTAGTGCCTGTTGTTAAAGATAAGGCTGGTAAACTGAACAGCATAGACAACTGTAGCGCCTCTCTAGTTTGGTGGATTTGTAATGAGAGGTGGCTAACCTGAGTTCGTTAGTAATTGTTACTAACTTAAACCAATTTAACATATGAAAAAAACAATACAACCAACTGTTAAACAAAAACAGGAAAGATTTACTTCAGACAAAAAATCAGTTCTTCAGTTATTGGTTCAACATTTACATGACATCGTAATGCACATGGACACACAATACAAACTAGCCGGCAATGCTAACTACACGAATACCTTAATTCAGTACAGTTCTACGGTGCAGGCCTGAGTGTAGCTCGTGTGCGTTGTAGCCGTAAACAAAATGGCTGTTTCGCCAGGATGGCACAAAATAACAAGGAGCTGGTACCTCGGATCAGCAGTGCGGTAGCACACGCACTGCGGCAGAAGGGCGGCAGCAGGTGAAGGAGAGACCGACCAAATACTCTTGTGGATTTACGAGACGAACCAACTCAGGAAGAAGACTGAGGACGACGACAATCCCGACCTCCACCGGCTCCAACCTGGCACTCGCTGTCGCTAGTCTGGCGGCAAAGCCCGTGCTTTATCCAAAACCGCCAACAGCCAAACTCCTCTTTCTGGGTTATTGTTGTTGGTTGAGATATTCACCCAACAATATAAACATAACACCACTAATGATAATATAAAATCTTCACTCTTGGTATTTTACCGTACGCTACAATTTTCTTCTCCCTCCAACTCCTCCGCTCGCTCTGTCTTTTTCTACTCCAACCTCATCTACCCCAACTTCCCGTGTTACCCTGCCCTTTGACCTCAAACCGGATTGGCTTAACATCATAATCAAAATTAAAGCAACAACATAGATTCACAAAACATTCATCTTACTCTCTTCATATTTGTAACCGGTACATTTTAACATGCGTTTTTTAAACAACAGATATACATTTCCAAATGCTGTATTCAGTAAAACATGAACAATATGCATTTCTCATCAAATCAAAATCATACTCTCAAACCTTAAAGTCTATTTATTAAACTATGAACTTAAGTATTATGTATTCAAACTTTTATATTTATGTAATAGGATTGTTTCAACAGAAATGTTTACCACCCGGGCTACACAACTATCGACCCATTGCATTGGCCAGTATCTTGTCTAAAGTGTTTGAGAGAATTATTTGATTGAAATTGGAAATGTATATTCTGACTGCAGAAAATCAGTTTGGTTTTAAAAGAAAACATGGTACTGATCTCTGTATCTATGCTCTGAAGGAGATTGTCTCAGGTACACAAGTCTTAATTCATCTGTATTTTTATGCTTTATTGATGCTTACAAAGCTTTCGATCGAATTTGTCATGAAAAACTGTTTATGAAGCTAATAGCGAGAGGTTTCCCTAAACCTCTTGTGAGGATTTTGGTGTTCTGGTATGCAAATCAAACTTTTCATGTTAAATGGGACAATGTTGTATCAGCTGCTTTCCATGTTGGTAACGGAGTTCGACAAGGAGGAATTTGATTTCCCTTTTTGTTTAATATGGATATGGACGACTTATCAAGCCAGCTGAATAAGACAAATACAGGCTGTCTTGTTGGTGAATCTATTGTCAATCATCTGATGTACGCAGATTATCTGGTTCCACTCAGCCTGTTGCAACAGATGCTATGGGTGTGCTCTCAGTATGGCTTAGATCATGATATAAAATATAATGCAAAGAAAAGCCACATAATGATAGTCAGAAGTAATCAGGACAGGAAATTAACCTTCCCTACCTTTTATTTATCTGGCAGTCCCCTTGGTGTTTGTGAGGAAATAAAATATCTGCCATGTCATTTCTGATGATTGGACAGATGACAACGATATGTATCAACAGCGCTGTCAAATATATTCTCAGGCCAGTATGTTATTAAGGACGTTTTCTATGTGCTCAGATTCAGTTAAATGTTCCCTGTTTAGAACCTACATAACACCATTGTACACTGCTCATTTGTGGTCTATGTACAGGTAAAGGAGTATACAGATACTGAAAGTAGCCTACAATGATGCTTTTAGATTGCTACTTAATGTGCCAAGGTGGCATAGTGCTAGTCAGTTGTTTGTGTCTAAGCACGTACCAACCTGTAAGGCAATCCTGAGACAACTGATGTATGGTTTCAATGATGCTTTTAGATTGCTACTTAATGTGCCTAGGTGGCATAGTGCTGGTCAGTTGTTTCTGTCTAAGCACGTACCAACCTGTAAGGCACTCCTGAGACAACTGATGTATGGTTTCATGTGTCGACTGGACAAGTCTGAGAACTGAATAGTAGAGGCCCTGGTCAACCCTCTAAAGAGCTGCTATCGATTACTTGGAACTTAAGACTACATTGGCACAAAAGTCTTCATACTTTTTATGCACTGTATTATCTATGTTTTATGTTTTCGTTTTACTCTCTTTTTTATAGCTCTATGTCTGTTATTTTATGTGGAACTTGGCGTCTGAAATAAAGATTTATATATATATAAATACATATATATATATCAATGTTTCAGGATTTGTATAACTTTTTACCATTGCATACAAAATCGGAAATGCAATACTAAAAAGATCAGCTTTTGTTAAGAGATCCAAGATTACAAGATCCACAAGGCCTTGGCTAGAAACCAAGGAATGAGTGGGGGCTTGGTCAGCCCACACTCTCCTGAAATGTTGCGTGTGCGTCTTGCCAAGCCCGCGCGTGTGTAAGTTAAGGCTGAGTGTGTGAGGATGTGGAGCACGCGCGGGCAGGAGGAGGGGAGACATTCATTGGAAATTTGGCTAGAAATTAGCCAAGCAAGCATGTTTCAAATATTCACCAAAAATCGACCTTTGATCTTACAGTCAACTTTTTCACAGATTTGTGTTATAAACATTCTCAAGAGTCTTCATATGAACTTGTGATTGAATCAGAGTATCAGTTTTTGACTGGCTGATGTGTAAAGCATTATTTTAGCGTTAGCGATAAGTTCAATTTGCTTTATATCAATCATTTTTGGAGATATGAAGTTGCCTTTGCACACGGTAACATGTTGTAGTGTCTTCCACCGATATACCAAGTTTCGTGTTGATATCTCAAAGATTTGCTGAGACAGGACTTCACATCCTGTTTGGCGGCTTTTCTGATGAATTTGATTGGCTGTACCGGACAAACGGTTGTGAGGATCAAAATTCTTTTCGATAACTTTTGTGACGCTTGGTCTGAAGATCATCTCTGGTAACTTTGAAGAAGATATGACAAAAATTGTAGGAGGAGTAGGCTTTCAAAGGTTTTTGATAAAACCGGAAGTAGCGGAAAATCTATTTAACCGGAAATTGACGCCATGGGGTGCGTTGAACTCGGCTTGAACCAGGGAATCCAATGGTACCTCATTTTTGAAAATGGGTCATACGGTTCAAAAGTTGCGTGTGTAAACACAAGTCCAACTTTGACCCATTGGTGGCGCTGGAGTGGTCTAATGGGAGACATGAAACTTGGTGTAGGTATAGAATCAACTGTCCTTAATGAGTGTGCCAAATTTCACAAAAAGTTGTCGAAGTGTTCTAGGGGCTGCCATTGACTTCCATGGAACAAGAATAATAATAATAATAAAACTAACAATAACAATAGGTTTCCTCCTGACGGAGGAATCCTAATAAAACTAACAATAACAATAGGTTTCCTCCTGACGGAGGAATCCTAATAAAACTAACAATAACAATAGGTTTCCTCCTGACGGAGGAATCCTAATAATAAAACTAACAATAACAATAGGTTTCCTCCTGACGGAGGAATCCTAATAATAATAAAACTAACAATAACAATAGGTTTCCTCCTGACGGAGGAATCCTAAATATAACTGCAAGCAGTAATGGCGGATTCCTCCAAACATTGCGAACCCTTGAAAAATTTATATTCTTGACAAATTGGAACTGTATAGAAAAATCTATGCTGCAGAATTACCAATGGGATACCAAATCTGAAATATAATACCACAAAGATCCACAAGGGCCTATATTTTAACCCAAGGAGTGAAGGGAAGGGGCTTGGTTAGCCTATCCATTCCAGAAAGCCTTTGTGCTTTAGGGCGTGGAATGTAGCGCCACCTATGGGTAATGGTGGGACAGTTGTGGTGTGGCAATTACCCTTGGTCTATACTTTCAAAAAAGCTCGACCAGAGCACACCCCCCGTTCTCAGGGTACCGAGCTTCAGCTCAGTCATGATGCTGGGATGAATGTAGGCCTATATGTAGAGACCGGGGAGACAGACACACCGGCCAGCTGCCCTGATGGGTCCGTGGTAGATCATTAATGCGGGTTGTATCCTACAACGCTCGTGGCCTCCGAGTAGGACATACTGCTGCTGATAGATCAAGACGTTTGGTGGTGGACACATTATTGGACTATAGTGACATTGTCTGCCTTCAAGAAACCTGGATGGCCAAGCAAGATCTGGACAAATTGAACTCCCTACACAAGAACTTTCATGGTGCTGGAGAGTCCACTACCGATCTCAGCATGAGAATGGTTTGTGGGAGGATAGCTGGTGGTGTAGCTATACTGTGGAACATAAAATATGACCCAACGGTAAAGGTGGTGTGGCTTAACGTTGACTGGGCTATTGGGTTGGAGTTTAATCACAATGAAAATAAATGTACTATTGTAAATGTGTACACATCATATGAATCCTATGACCATGAGGATGAATTTCAGAACAGGTTAGCTTTTATTCAGTCCTTCATAGAGGACAATAGTTCATGTTGTGTCTATGTCATGGGTGATTTTAATGCTGACATGTCAGATAAGCGTTTTTTTTCGCACAACATCTGCAGCAGTTCTGTAATGAAACTAAATTAATGATATCAAGCGTTATTGCCTGATACAAGTTTTACCTATATAAGTGAAACGTGGCACACAACTTCCTGGCTAGACCATATTGTAACCACAGCCGATGCTCATGACTCACTGGAAAGTATAGAGATGTGTTATGGGCTGGCCACCACTGATCACGTACCAGTTGCTATGCTGCTAAATGTTGAGAGTGTACCCTTGTTGCTGGCCCCCCAAGAAAACTGGACTGGTCAAAATTGACCAAAGAGGTTATGCACAGATATTCTCTATTAACTGACAGCTTACATAGTGATGTTGCATTTTCTAGGGATGCCCTAATGTGCACGGATATGAACTGCAAGGATAAACATCATGCTGAAAAGCTCTGTGCCATGTATGATGATATTGTCAAATGTCTTTATGCTTCCAGTGAACCTTTTACTAATCACAAGAGTAAGGTCCCTAACGCACGGCCTGTCTGGAATGAGTTTGTGTCTGAGCAACATGCTGCTGCTAGAGAAGCCTTTAGAGTCTGGTCAGAGGCAGGCAGACCCAGACAGGGAGTGCTGCTTGATAACAAAAACCTCACAAATGCTAGATTTAAATATGCACTCATTTCATTAAGAGAAATGAAAACACAATGAGAGCAGACTCGCTGGCCAGAAAGATGCAGAATAACAATCTTACTGACTTCTGGAAGGAGGTCAAGATCATAAATAATAATAGAACTCCCCTCCCTTCTGATATCAAAGGGGTTAGTTGTCCAGAGAAGATTGCTGATCTATGGCATGAGCACTACAGTAAACTATTTAATTGTGTTCAAAGTAACACAGTGAGAATTGATAATGAATATAAAGGTATCTCTGCAGACTTGATAGTTAGATCAGTAGATATTTATGATGCCATCCACATGCTAGACAACAACAAAGCTTGTGGTATGGATTGCATTTCTGCAGAGCATCTAAAAAATGCCAGTTATAGACTCAGTCCATTTCTAGCCATGTGTCTCACTGGAATTATGGTTCATGGTGTTCTACCGAACTCTATTATGTCAGTACTGTTAGTGCCTGTTGTTAAAGATAAGGCTGGTAAACTGAACAGCATAGACAACTATCGACCCATTGCATTGGCCAGTATCTTGTCTAAAGTGTTTGAGAGAATTATTTGATTGAAATTGGAAATGTATATTCTGACGGCAGAAAATCAGTTTGGTTTTTAAAGAAAACATGGTACTGATCTCTGTATCTATGCTCTGAAGGAGATTGTCTCAGGTACACAAGTCTTAATTTATCTGTATTTTTATGCTTTATTGATGCTTACAAAGCTTTCGATCGAATTTGTCATGAAAAACTGTTTATGAAGCTAATAGCGAGAGGTGTCCCTAAACCTCTTGTGAGGATTTTGGTGTTCTGGTATGCCAATCAAACTTTTCATGTTAAATGGGACAATGTTGTATCAGCTGCTTTCCATGTTGGTAACGGAGTTCGACAAGGAGGAATTTGATTTCCCTTTTTGTTTAATATGGATATGGACGACTTATCAAGCCAGCTGAATAAGACAAATACAGGCTGTCTTGTTGGTGAATCTATTGTCAATCATCTGATGTACGCAGATTATCTGGTTCCACTCAGCCTGTTGCAACAGATGCTATGGGTGTGCTCTCAGTATGGCTTAGATCATGATATAAAATATAATGCAAAGAAAAGCCACATAATGATAGTCAGAAGTAATCAGGACAGGAAATTAACCTTCCCTACCTTTTATTTATCTGGCAGTCCCCTTGGTGTTTGTGAGGAAATAAAATATCTGGGCCATGTCATTTCTGATGATTGGACAGATGACAACGATATGTATCAACAGCGCTGTCAAATATATTCTCAGGCCAGTATGTTATTAAGGACGTTTTCTATGTGCTCAGATTCAGTTCAATGTTCCCTGTTTAGAACCTACATAACACAATTGTACACTGCTCATTTGTGGTCTATGTACAGGAAAAGGAGTATACAGATACTGAAAGTAGCCTACAATGATGCTTTTAGATTGCTACTTAATGTGCCTAGGTGGCATAGTGCTGGTCAGTTGTTTCTGTCTAAGCACGTACCAACCTGTAAGGCACTCCTGAGACAACTGATGTATGGTTTCATGTGTCGACTGGACAAGTCTGAGAACTGAATAGTAGAGGCTCTGGTCAACCCTCTAAAGAGCTGCTATCGATTACTTGGAACTTAAGACTACATTGGCACAAAAGTCTTCATACTTTTTATGCACTGTATTATCTACGTTTTATGTTTTTGTTTTACTCCCTTTTTCATAGCTCTATGTCTGTTATTTTATGTGGAACTTGGCGTCTGAAATAAAGATTTATATATATATGAATACATATATATATATATATATATATCAATGTTTCAGGATTTGTATAACTTTTTACCATTGCATACAAAATCGGTAATCCAAGGCCTTTGCTAGAAACCAAGGAATGAGTGGGGGCTTGGTCAGCCCACACTCTCCTGAAATGTTGCGTGTGCGTCTTGCCAAGCCCGCGCGTGTGTAAGTTAAGGCTGAGTGTGTGAGGATGTGGAGCACGCGCGGGCAGGAGGAGGGGAGACATTCATTGGAAATTTGGCTAGAAATTAGCCAAGCAAGCATGTTTCAAATATTCACCAAAAATCGACCTTTGATCTTACAGTCAACTTTTTCACAGATTTGTGTTATAAACATTCTCAAGAGTCTTCATATGAACTTGTGATTGAATCAGAGTATCAGTTTTTGACTGGCTGATGTGTAAAGCATTATTTTAGCGTTAGCGATAAGTTCAATTTGCTTTATATCAATCATTTTTGGAGATATGAAGTTGCCTTTGCACACGGTAACATGTTGTACTGTCTTCCATCGATATACCAAGTTTCGTGTTGATATCTCAAAGATTTGCTGAGACATGACTTCACATCCTGTTTGGCGGCTTTTCTGATGAATTTGATTGGCTGTACCGGACAAACGGTTGCGAGGATCAAAATTATTTTCGATAACTTTTGTGAGGCTTGGTCTGAAGATCATCTCTGGTAACTTTGAAGAAGATATGACAAAAATTGTAGGAGGAGTAGGCTTTCAAAGGTTTTTGATAAAACCGGAAATAGCGGAAAATCTACATAACCGGAAATTGACGCCATGGGGTGCGTTGAACTCGGCTTGATCCAGGGAATCCAATGGTACCTCATTTTCGAAAATGGGTCATACGGTTCAAAAGTTGCGTGTGTAAACACAAGTCCAACTTTGACCCGTTGGTGGCGCTGGAGTGGTCTAATGGGAGACATGAAACTTGGTGTAGGTATAGAATCAACTGTCCTTAATGAGTGTGCCAAATTTCACAAAAAGTTGTCGAAGGGTTCTAGGGGCTGCCATTGACTTCCATGGAACAAGAATAATAATAATAATAATAATAAAACTAACAATAACAATAGGTTTCCTCCTGACGGAGGAATCCTAAATATAACTGCAAGCAGTAATGGCGGATTCCTCCAAACATTGCGAACCATTGAAAAATGTATATTCTTGACAAATTGGAACTGTATAGAAAAATCTATGCTGCAGAATTACCAATGGGATACCAAATCTGAAATATAATACCATCAAGATCCACAAGGGCCTTTATTTCAACCCAAGGAGTGAAGGGAGGGGGCTTGGTTAGCCTATCCATTCCAGAAAGCCTTTGTGCTCTAGGGCGTGGAATGTAGCGCCACCTATGGGTAATGGTGGGACAGTTGTGGTGTGGTAATTACCCTTCAGTCATGATGCTGGGATGAATGTAGGCCTATATGTAGAGACCAGGGAGACAGACACACCGGCCAGCTGCCCTGATGGGTCCGTGGTAGATCATTAATGCGGGTTGTATCCTACAACGCTCGTGGCCTCCGAGTAGGACATACTGCTGCTGATAGATCAAGACGTTTGGTGGTGGACACATTGCTGGACGAGAGTGACATTGTCTGCCTTCAAGAAACCTGGATGACCAAGCAAGATCTGGACAAATTGAACTCCCTACACAAGAACTTTCATGGTGCTGGAGAGTCCACTACCGATCTCAGCATGAGAATGGTTTGTGGGAGGATAGCTGGTGGTGTAGCTATACTGTGGAACATAAAATATGACCCAACGGTAAAGGTGGTGTGGCTTAACGTTGACTGGGCCATTGGGTTGGAGTTTAATCACAATGAAAATAAATGTACTATTGTAAATGTGTACACACCATATGAATCCTATGACCATGAGGATGAATTTCAGAACAGGTTAGCTTTTATTCAGTCCTTCATAGAGGACAATAGTTCATGTTGTGTCTATGTCATGGGTGATTTTAATGCTGACATGTCAGATAAGTGTTTATTCGCACAACATCTGCAGCAGTTCTGTAATGAAACTAAATTAATTATATCAAGCGTTATTGCCTGATACAAGTTTTACCTATATAAGTGAAACGTGGCACACAACTTCCTGGCTAGACCATATTGTAACCACAGCCGATGCTCATGACTCACTGGAAAGTATAGAGATGTGTTATGGGCTGGCCACCACTGATCACATTCCAGTTGCTATGCTGCTAAATGTTGAGAGTGTACCCTTGTTGCTGGCCCCCCAAGAAAACTGGACTGGTCAAAATTGACCAAAGAGTTTATGCACAGATATTCTCTATTAACTGACAGCTTACATAGTGATGTTGCATTTTCTAGGGATGCCCTAATGTGCACGGATATGAACTGCAAGGATAAACATCATGCTGAAAAGCTCTGTGCCATGTATGATGATATTGTCAAATGTCTTTATGCTTTCAGTGAAGGTTTTATTAATCACAAGAGTAAGGTCCCTAACGCACGGCCTGTCTGGAATGAGTTTGTGTCTGAGCAACATGCTGCTGCTAGAGAAGCCTTTAGAGTCTGGTCAGAGGCAGGCAGACCCAGACAGAGAGTGCTGCTTGATAACAAAAACCTCACAAATGCTAGATTTAAATATGCACTCGTTTCATTAAGAGAAATGAAAACACAATGAGAGCAGACTCGCTGGCCAGAAAGATGCAGAATAACAATCTTACTGACTTCTGGAAGGAGGTCAAGATCATAAATAATAACAGAACTCCCCTCCCTTCTGATATCAAAGGGGTTAGTTGTCCAGAGAAGATTGCTGATCTATGGCATGAGCACTACAGTAAACTATTTAATTGTGTTCAAAGTAACACAGTGAGAATTGATAATCAATATAAAGGTATCTCTGCAGACTTGATAGTTAGATCAGTAGATATTTATGATGCCATCCACATGCTAGACAACAACAAAGCTTGTGGTATGGATTCCATTTCTGCAGAGCATCTAAAAAATGCCAGTTATAGACTCAGTCCATTTCTAGCCATGTGTCTCACTGGAATTATGGTTCATGGTGTTCTACCGAACTCTATTATGTCAGTACTGTTAGTGCCTGTTGTTAAAGATAAGGCTGGTAAACTGAACAGCATAGACAACTATCGACCCATGGCATTGGCCAGTATCTTGTCTAAAGTGTTTGAGAGAATTATTTGATTGAAATTGGAAATGTATATTCTGACTGCAGAAAATCAGTTTGGTTTTAAAAGAAAACATGGTACTGATCTCTGTATCTATGCTCTGAAGGAGATTGTCTCAGGTACACAAGTCTTAATTCATCTGTATTTTATGCTTTATTGATGCTTACAAAGCTTTCGATCGAATTTGTCATGAAAAACTGTTTATGAAGCTAATAGCGAGAGTTGTCCCTAAACCTCTTGTGAGGATTTTGGTGTTCTGGTATGCCAATCAAACTTTTCATGTTAAATGGGACAATGTTGTATCAGCTCCTTTCCATGTTGGTAACGGAGTTCGACAAGGACTCAAGCATATATATATATCAATGTTTCAGGATTTGTATAACTTTTTACCATTGCATACAAAATCGGAAATGCAATACTAAAAAGATCAGCTTTTGTTAAGAGATCCAAGATTACAAGATCCACAAGGCCTTGGCTAGAAACCAAGGAATGAGTGGGGGCTTGGTCAGCCCACACTCTCCTGAAATGTTGCGTGTGCGTCTTGCCAAGCCCGCGCGTGTGTAAGTTAAGACTGAGTGTGTGAGGATGTGGAGCACGCGCGGGCAGGAGGAGGGGAGACATTCATTGGAAATTTGGCTGGAAATTAGCCAAGCAAGCATGTTTCAAATATTCACCAAAAATCGACCTTTGATCTTACAGTCAACTTTTTCACAGATTTGTGTTATAAACATTCTCAAGAGTCTTCATATGAACTTGTGATTGAATCAGAGTATCAGTTTTTGACTGGCTGATGTGTAAAGCATTATTTTAGCGTTAGCGATAAGTTCAATTTGCTTTATATCAATCATTTTTGGAGATATGAAGTTGCCTTTGCACACGGTAACATGTTGTAGTGTCTTCCATCGATATACCAAGTTTCGTGTTGATATCTCAAAGATTTGCTGAGACATGACTTCACATCCTGTTTGGCGGCTTTTCTGAGGAATTTGATTGGCTGTACCGGACAAAGGGTTGTGAGGATCAAAATTATTTTCGATAACTTTTGTGACGCTTGGTCTGAAGATCATCTCTGGTAACTTTGAAGAAGATATGACAAAAATTGTAGGAGGAGTAGGCTTTCAAAGGTTTTTGATAAAACCGGAAGTAGCGGAAAATCTATATAACCGGAAATTGACGCCATGGGGTGCGTTGAACTCGGCTTGAACCAGGGAATCCAATGGTACCTCATTTTTGAAAATGGGTCATACGGTTCAAAAGTTGCGTGTGTAAACACAAGTCCAACTTTGACCCGTTGGTGGCGCTGGAGTGGTCTAATGGGAGACATGAAACTTGGTGTAGGTATAGAATCAACTGTCCTTAATGAGTGTGCCAAATTTCACAAAAAGTTGTCGAAGTGTTCTAGGGGCTGCCATTGACTTCCATGGAACAAGAATAATAATAATAAATATAACTGCAAGCAGTAATGGCGGATTCCTCCAAACATTGCGAACCATTGAAAAATGTATATTCTTGACAAATTGGAACTGTATAGAAAAATCTATGCTGCAGAATTACCAATGGGATACCAAATCTGAAATATAATACCATCAAGATCCACAAGGGCCTTTATTTCAACCCAAGGAGTGAAGGGCGGGGGCTTGGTTAGCCTATCCATTCCAGAAAGCCTTTGTGCTTTAGGGCGTGGAATGTAGCGCCACCTATGGGTAATGGTGGGACAGTTGTGGTGTGGTAATTACCCTTGGTCTATACTTTCAAAAAAGCTCGACCAGAGCATACCCCCCGCTCTCAGGTTACCGAGCTTCAGCTCAGTCATGATGCTGGGATGAATGTAGGCCTATATGTAGAGACCAGGGAGACAGACACACCGGCCAGCTGCCCTGATGGGTCCGTGGTAGATCATTAATGCGGATTGTATCCTACAACGCTCGTGGCCTCCGAGTAGGACATACTGCTGCTGATAGATCAAGACGTTTGGTGGTGGACACATTGCTGGACGAGAGTGACATTGTCTGCCTTCAAGAAACCTGGATGGCCAAGCAAGATCTGGACAAATTGAACTCCCTACACAAGAACTTTCATGGTGCTGGAGAGTCCACTACCGATCTCAGCATGAGAATGGTTTGTGGGAGGATAGCTGGTGGTGTAGCTATACTGTGGAACATAAAATATGACCCAACGGTAAAGGTGGTGTGGCTTAACGTTGACTGGGCTATTGGGTTGGAGTTTAATCACAATGAAAATAAATTGACTATTGTAAATGTGTACACACCATATGAATCCTCTGACCATGAGGATGAATTTCAGAACAGGTTAGCTTTTATTCAGTCCTTCATAGAGGACAATAGTTCATGTTGTGTCTATGTCATGGGTGATTTTAATGCTGACATGTCAGATAAGCGTTTATTCGCACAACATCTGCAGCAGTTCTGTAATGAAACTAAATTAATTATATCAAGCGTTATTGCCTGATACAAGTTTTACCTATATAAGTGAAACGTGGCACACAACTTCCTGGCTAGACCATATTGTAACCACAGCCGATGCTCATGACTCACTGGAAAGTATAGAGATGTGTTATGGGCCGGCCACCACTGATCACATACCAGTTGCTATGCTGCTAAATGTTGAGAGTGTACCCTTGTTGCTGGCCCCCCAAGAAAACTGGACTGGTCAAAATTGACCAAAGAGGTTATGCACAGATATTCTCTATTAACTGACAGCTTACATAGTGATGTTGCATTTTCTAGGGATGCCCTAATGTGCACGAATATGAACTGCAAGGATAAACATCATGCTGAAAAGCTCTGTGCCATGTATGATGATATTGTCAAATGTCTTTATGCTTCCAGTGAACCTTTTATTAATCACAAGAGTAAGGTCCCTAACGCACGGCCTGTCTGGAATGAGTTTGTGTCTGAGCAACATGCTGCTGCTAGAGAAGCCTTTAGAGTCTGGTCAGAGGCAGGCAGACCCAGACAGGGAGTGCTGCTTGATAACAAAAACCTCACAAATGCTAGATTTAAATATGCACTCGTTTCATTTAGAGAAATGAAAACACAATGAGAGCAGACTCGCTGGCCAGAAAGATGCAGAATAACAATCTTACTGACTTCTGGAAGGAGGTCAAGATCATAAATAATAACAGAACTCCCCTCCCTTCTGTTATCAAAGGGGTTAGTTGTCCAGAGAAGATTGCTGATATATGGCATGAGCACTACAGTAAACTATATAATTGTGTTCAAAGTAACACAGTGAGAATTGATAATCAATATAAAGGTATCTCTGCAGACTTGATAGTTAGACCAGTAGATATTTATGATGCCATCCACATGCTAGACAACAACAAAGCTTGTGGTATGGATTATATTTCTGCAGAGCATCTAAAAAATGCCAGTTATAGACTCAGTCCATTTCTAGCCATGTGTCTCACTGGAATTATGGTTCATGGTGTTCTACCGAACTCTATTATGTCAGTACTGTTAGTGCCTGTTGTTAAAGATAAGGCTGGTAAACTGAACAGCATAGACAACTATCGACCCATTGCATTGGCCAGTATCTTGTCTAAAGTGTTTGAGAGAATTATTTGATTGAAATTGGAAATGTATATTCTGACTGCAGAAAATCAGTTTGGTTTTAAAAGAAAACATGGTACTGATCTCTGTATCTATGCTCTGAAGGAGATTGTCTCAGGTACACAAGTCTTAATTTATCTGTATTTTTATGCTTTATTGATGCTTACAAAGCTTTCGATCGAATTTGTCATGAAAACCGTTTATGAAGCTAATAGCGAGAGGTGTCCCTAAACCTCTTGTGAGGATTTTGGTGTTCTCGTATGCCAATCAAACTTTTCATGTTAAATGGGACAATGTTGTATCAGCTCCTTTCCATGTTGGTAACGAAGTTCGACAAGGAGGAATTTGATTTCCCTTTTTGTTTAATATGGATATGGACGACTTATCAAGTCAGCTGAATAAGACAAATACAGGCTGTCTTGTTGGTGAATCTATTGTCAATCATCTGATGTACGCAGATTATCTGGTTCCACTCAGCCTGTTGCAACAGATGCTATGGGTGTGCTCTCAGTATGGCTTAGATCATGATATCAAATATAATGCAAAGAAAAGCCACATAATGATAGTCAGAAGTAATCAGGACAGGAAATTAACCTTCCCTACCTTTTATTTATCTGGCAGTCCCCTTGGTGTTTGTGAGGAAATAAAATATCTGCCATGTCATTTCTGATGATTGGACAGATGACAACGGTATGTATCAACAGCGCTGTCAAATATATTCTCAGGCCAGTATGTTATTAAGGACGTTTTCTATGTGCTCAGATTCAGTTAAATGTTCCCTGTTTAGAACCTACATAACACCATTGTACACTGCTCATTTGTGGTCTATGTACAGGAAAAGGAGTATACAGATACTGAAAGTAGCCTACAATGATGCTTTTAGATTGCTACTTAATGTGCCAAGGTGGCATAGTGCTAGTCAGTTGTTTGTGTCTAAGCACGTACCAACCTGTAAGGCAATCCTGAGACAACTGATGTATGGTTTCAATGATGCTTTTAGATTGCTACTTAATGTGCCTAGGTGGCATAGTGCTGGTCAGTTGTTTCTGTCTAAGCACGTACCAACCTGTAAGGCACTCCTGACACAACTGATGTATGGTTTCATGTGTCGACTGGACAAGTCTGAGAACTGAATAGTAGGGGCTCTGGTCAACCCTCTAAAGAGCTGCTATCGATTACTTGGAACTTAAGACTACATTGGCACAAAAGTCTTCATACTTTTTATGCACTGTATTATCTATGTTTTATGTTTTTGTTTTACTCCCTTTTTTATAGCTCTATGTCTGTTATTTTATGTGGAACTTGGCGTCTGAAATAAAGATTTATATATATATAAACACATATATATATATATATATATATATCAATGTTTCAGGATTTGTATAACTTTTTACCATTGCATACAAATTGGAAATGCAATACCAAAAAGATCAGCTTTTGTTAAGAGATCCAAGATTACAAGATCCACAAGGCCTTTGCTAGAGACTACGGAATGAGTGGGGGCTTGGTCAGCCCACACTCTCCTGAAATGTTGCGTGTGCGTCTTGCCAAGCCCGCGCGTGTGTAAGTTAAGGCTGAGTGTGTGAGGATGTGGAGCACGCGCGGGCAGGAGGAGGGGAGACATTCATTGGAAATTTGGCTAGAAATTAGCCAAGCAAGCATGTTTCAAATATTCACCAAAAATCGACCTTTGATCTTACAGTCAACTTTTTCACAGATTTGTGTTATAAACATTCTCAAGAGTCTTCATATGAACTTGTGATTGAATCAGAGTATCAGTTTTTGACTGGCTGATGTGTAAAGCATTATTTTAGCGTTAGCGATAAGTTCAATTTGCTTTATATCAATCATTTTTGGAGATATGAAGTTGCCTTTGCACACGGTAACATGTTGTAGTGTCTTCCATCGATATACCAAGTTTCGTGTTGATATCTCAAAGATTTGCTGAGACATGACTTCACATCCTGTTTGGCGGCTTTTCTGATGAATTTGATTGGCTGTACCGGACAAACGGTTGTGAGGATCAAAATTCTTTTCGATAACTTTTGTGAGGCTTGGTCTGAAGATCATCTCTGGTAACTTTGAAGAAGATATGACAAAAATTGTAGGAGGAGTAGGCTTTCAAAGGTTTTTTATAAAACCGGAAATAGCGGAAAATCTATATAACCGGAAATTGACGCCATGGGGTGCGTTGAACTCGGCTTGATCCAGGGAATCCAATGGTGCCTCATTTTTGAAAATCGGTCATACGGTTCAAAAGTTGTGTGTGTAAACACAAGTCCAACTTTGACCCGTTGGTGGCGCTGGAGTGGTCTAATGGGAGACATGAAACTTGGTGTAGGTATAGAATCAACTGTCCTTAATGAGTGTGCCAAATTTCACAAAAAGTTGTCGAAGGGTTCTAGGGGCTGCCATTGACTTCCATGGAACAAGAATAATAATAATAAATATAACTGCAAGCAGTAATGGCGGATTCCTCCAAACATTGCGAACCATTGAAAAATGTAACAGTGATGTTAAGAATCCTCATTCAACCATTCACATTCATTTTTCTAACCTCGAAAGTGGACCCTTGGTCATCTGAACGAGCCCAGTTCTTCTTGGCCGCTGTAGAACGTTTGCTGGAACGTGGCATCTAAAAAATACAGAAAAAATCACAACTATAAAAAGCCACATACCACACTACTGAACAACTATTTCATAATCTTAAATAATTGTAACTTCATGCTCAACAGTTCTAGTATACAGACCTTTAAGAACATGATAAGATGGTTTGAATTCTCAAGACACCAACCTCTTTTTACTTTACACATCCAATATTTCCCTGTATTCTATTTCAACTGTGTACATTCGAATGTAAGTCTGTAGATATTAAGAAGCAGATAGATTGAAGACTATAAAAACAAATTTGTGTATATATAGATAAAATGTTACATTAGTACGAGCCCTTGACCTTTTAATAGCATTAAGGGGTATGTGTCTACATATTTGTTTAAAATTTCGCTATATAGTTTCGAGAACAAACAATGAAATAATTCCTGGAATTTCCGCTGATACTTCTTAACCACTTTCAGACCGACTTCAAACGTTCGCTTAAATGTTTTCTATTTTCCACAAAATCGAGAGTTATTTAACACTTTGTTAGCACTATCCTTGGTCACAATGTTTGAGTTAAATTATCCGGACACCTTCTAAAATGACTGTTTCTCAAACCAATTAGCACTAGGCTACGGCTAGCACTACAGCTATCTTACCAAACAAGTTACAAACGTACTGTAGAACGTAACCCGTTAATGAGCAGCGTCACAATATGTGATCGTTCGAATGTCGGTCCCACAGCGTAACATGACAATAATGTTAAAAGTTTTATAGCTTGCAAGCCTGCAATACATACTGTAAACAAAGAAATCCTTAGCTCACCTAGCCTAGCTCAAATTAGCTAATATCTTGTTAGCTAATAACACGCCTTAAAACTATATCAAATAGTCTTCCAATTATCATACATATAATAACACCAAGATACATGTTTTGTAGGCTACTGTCGTTATATGTAATGATTACTCACGGTCAAATAGTGCAACAAGGAAAATGAAAAGGGCTGCAGTAGTAACGCTAGTTGTCTTCAGGTCTTCAGAGATGAAATAAGTCTTCTTGTTTGGGTCCTGAAGGTGGAGTGCTGAAGCTCAAAATCGTGCATTAGAACGATCCCTCGCGATAGAGGAGCAGGATTTTTCTTTGTCGCTTTAATACTTTCCTTCAACCCTTTTACAATGTGTTTGCATGTCCAGTTACTGCACATTTTTCAACGAACAAACATTTTGTTTCTTTATCGACACAGGCAAGTTTTCAGGACACCTATAGTCCGCATCCAATCAGAGCTCATATACGTGACACCTTCATAACATCCACCAATCGTGTACCCCAATATTCAACGTAGGACGTAAACATTCACATGCATTTTGGTGAGCCGGTAATACTGTCAGTGGGTGACAGACCTTCAAATGCATAAAAACAAGTCAAACAATTGTATTATTCAGGTATTCCGTAAAGAAGCATAGCAACATTACACTTGAACGAGCATATTTGTTAGGCTATATTATTAATTGGAAGTGCATTTTATGTGAATATTATTTATAATAACTAAATATATAGTTCAAGAAATGATCTGATTTAAAATAACTACTTTCTTTCCTTCACTTTTGTCTTGTAATACACAAAGATACAAGCCCTAAAGGGAACCTTTCCCTGAGGAAGCAACTACAATTCGAGCCCTATGCTCAAGCCTTACCAGAGTTGGTGTATCACAGTGAACTAGACATCCCATTCAACATTATATGCAAAAGGGAAAAATACACCAAACGAACATTTAGCAGAAAGAGACTAAGTAAAAATGTACATTTACATTACATTTATTCATTTAGCAGACGCTTTTATCCAAAGCGACTTCCAAGAGAGAGCTTTACAAAGTGCATAGGTCACTGATAATAACAAGATAGCCCCACAGCATTGCAAGTAGTCAAAAACAAGAAGTACATATTGTGAACAACCAAAAAATAGTGCTAAAGGGAAGAAACCATAAGAGCATGTAGTTAAACAAGTTAAAATTACATAACATTAATCTCTAAGTGCAAGTGTACCTGTAGGAAAGCATTACAAATAGGAATAACTCAAATAGAATACAACAGTTTAAATCAGCTACCACTAACCAACAAGAGCAACAGTCTAAGCAAGAGTCATTGTGATCCTTGAGGAAACTTGCGTTGGGTTCAGCAAACCATTCTTAAGTACCATTGTACTCCCGGAACAAGTTCGTCTTGAGCCTTCTCTTGAAGGTGGAGAGACAGTCCGTGTCTCAAATGTATAGTGTGTGATACACACATAGCTGGCAAGTTGCTAGTTTCTGCTGACAGGCAAATGGATGAAAACCTCTGACTGTATATCCGTGGTAGGGATTAGGTTGCTTCAGAGGCAAAGTACCATTTCAATAGCTTCAGGGACTAGTCAGCTAAATCTCCCATCCCAAATCAGTCTACCATCTCCAGTCAGATCGGGCTACCATCTCCAGCCAGCTCAGTCTCCCATCATCAGCCAGCTCATGGTCTCTTCACCAGCCAGTTCAGTCTACAGTACACTCAACAAGTATTAGAAACAACACAGCTTACACTCTCCAACTGCAACACATTATACAATCAGATGTTAAAAACAACCTCTCACTCAAATTTTATATGTTACTTTTGACAGGGTTTGACAATATTTATTTAAAGCTCAGCAGCCTTGTATTACTGTTCTTTCGGAGCCGGAAGCTTGTAGTCTAGCTTCTTGACACATGATCCTGTTATGAACAATTTGATTTGCTAACAAGATGATATACCAGTTCTGGTTGCTTGGACAGTTTAGGTAGCTAAATTGGAAATGTATATTCTGACTGCAGACAATCAGTTTGGTTTTAAAAGAAAACATGGTACTGATCTCTGTATCTATGCTCTGAAGGAGATTGTCTCAGGTACACAAGTCTTAATTAATCTGTATTTTTATGCTTTATTGATGCTTACAAAGCTTTCGATCGAATTTGTCATGAAAAACTGTTTATGAAGCTAATAGCGAGAGGTGTCCCTAAACCTCTTGTGAGGATTTTGGTGTTCTGGTATGCCAATCAAACTTTTCATGTTAAATGGGACAATGTTGTATCAGCTCCTTAACGGAGTTCGACAAGGAGGAATTTGATTTCCCTTTTTGTTTAATATGGATATGGACGACTTATCAAGCCAGCTGAATAAGACAAATACAGGCTGTCTTGTTGGTGAATCTATTGTCAATCATCTGATGTACGCAGATGATCTGGTTCCACTCAGCCTGTTGCAACAGATGCTATGGGTGTGCTCTCAGTATGGCTTAGATCATGATATAAAATATAATGCAAAGAAAAGCCACATAATGATAGTCAGAAGTAATCAGGACAGGAAATTAACCTTCCCTACCTTTTATTTATCTGGCAGTCCCCTTGGTGTTTGTGAGGAAATAAAATATCTGGGCCATGTCATTTCTGATGATTGGACAGATGACAACGATATGTATCAACAGCGCTGTCAAATATATTCTCAGGCCAGTATGTTATTAAGGACGTTTTCTATGTGCTCAGATTCAGTTAAATGTTCCCTGTTTAGAACCTACATAACACCATTGTACACTGCTCATTTGTGGTCTATGTAGAGGAAAAGGAGTATACAGATACTGAAAGTAGCCTACAATGATGCTTTTAGATTGCTACTTAATGTGCCAAGGTGGCATAGTGCTAGTCAGTTGTTTGTGTCAAAAGCACGTACCAACCTGTAAGGCAATCCTGAGACAACTGATGTATGGTTTCATGTGTCGACTGGACAAGTCTGAGAACTGAATAGTAGAGGCTCTGGTCAACCCTCTAAAGAGCTGCTATCGATTACTTGGAACTTAAGACTACATTGGCACAACTGTCTTCATACTTTTTATGCACTGTATTATCTATGTTTTATGTTTTTGTTTTACTCTCTTTTTTATAGCTCTATGTCTGTTATTTTATGTGTAACTTGGCGTCTGAAATAAAGATTTATATATATATAAATACTTATATATATATCAATGTTTCAGGATTTGTATAACTTTTTACCATTGCATACAAAATCAGAAATGCAATACTAAAAAGATCAGCTTTTGTTAAGAGATCCAAGATTACAAGATCCACAAGGCCTTTGCTAGAAACCAAGGAATGAGTGGGGGCTTGGTCAGCCCACACTCTCCTGAAATGTTGCGTGTGCGTCTTGCCAAGCCCGCGCGTGTGTAAGTTAAGGCTGAGTGTGTGAGGATGTGGAGCACGCGCGGGCAGGAGGAGGGGAGACATTCATTGGAAATTTGGCTAGAAATTAGCCAAGCAAGCATGTTTCAAATATTCACCAAAAATCGACCTTTGATCTTACAGTCAACTTTTTCACAGATTTGTGTTATAAACATTCTCAAGAGTCTTCATATGAACTTGTGATTGAATCAGAGTATCAGTTTTTGACTGGCTGATGTGTAAAGCATTATTTTAGCGTTAGCGATAAGTTCAATATGCTTTATATCAATCATTTTTGGAGATATGAAGTTGCCTTTGCACACGGTAACATGTTGTAGTGTCTTCCATCGATATACCAAGTTTCGTGTTGATATCTCAAAGATTTGCTGAGACATGACTTCACATCCTGTTTGGCGGCTTTTCTGATGAATTTGATTGGCTGTACCGGACAAACGGTTGTGAGGATCAAAATTATTTTCGATAACTTTTGTGAGGCTTGGTCTGAAGATCATCTCTGGTAACTTTGAAGAAGATATGACAAAAATTGTAGGAGGAGTAGGCTTTCAAAGGATTTTGATAAAACCGGAAATAGCGGAAAATCTATATAACCGGAAATTGACGCCATGGGGTGCGTTGAACTCGGCTTGATCCAGGGAATCCAATGGTACCTCATTTTTGAAAATAGGTCACACGGTTCAAAAGTTGCGTGTGTAAACACAAGTCCAACTTTGACCCGTTGGTGGCGCTGGAGTGGTCTAATGGGAGACATGAAACTTGGTGTAGGTATAGAATCAACTGTCCTTAATGAGTGTGCCAAATTTCACAAAAAGTTGTCGAAGGGTTCTAGGGGCTGCCATTGACTTCCATGGAACAAGAATAATAATAATAATAAAACTAACAATAACAATAGGTTTCCTCCTGACGGAGGAATCCTAAATATAACTGCAAGCAGTAATGGCGGATTCCTCCAAACATTGCGAACCATTGAAAAATGTATATTCTTGACAAATTGGAACTGTATAGAAAAATCTATGCTGCAGAATTACCAATGGGATACCAAATCTGAAATATAATACCACCAGGATCCACAAGGGCCTTTATTTCAACTCAAGGAGTGAAGGGAGGGGGCTTGGTTAGCCTATCCATTCCAGAAAGCCTTTGTGCTTTAGGGCGTGGAATGTAGCGCCACATATGGGTAATGGTGGGACAGTTGTGGTTTGGTAATTACCCTTGGTCTATACTTTCAAAAAAGCTCGACCAGAGAATACCCCCCGCTCTCAGGGTACCGAGCTTCAGCTCAGTCATGATGCTGGGATGAATGTAGGCCTATATGTAGAGACCAGGGAGACAGACACACCGGCCAGCTGCCCTGATGGGTCCGTGGTAGATCATTAATGCGGGTTGTATCCTACAACGCTCGTGGCCTCCGAGTAGGACATACTGCTGCTGATAGATCAAGACGTTTGGTGGTGGACACATTGCTGGACGAGAGTGACATTGTCTGCCTTCAAGAAACCTGGATGACCAAGCAAGATCTGGACAAATTGAACTCCCTACACAAGAACTTTCATGGTGCTGGAGAGTCCACTACCGATCTCAGCATGAGAATGGTTTGTGGGAGGATAGCTGGTGGTGTAGCTATACTGTGGAACATAAAATATGACCCAACGGTAAAGGTGGTGTGGCTTAACGTTGACTGGGCTATTGGGTTGGAGTTTAATCACAATGAAAATAAATGTACTATTGTAAATGTGTACACACCATATGAATCCTATGACCATGAGGATGAATTTCAGAACAGGTTAGCTTTTATTCAGTCCTTCATAGAGGACAATAGTTCATGTTGTGTCTATGTCATGGGTGATTTTAATGCTGACATGTCAGATAAGTGTTTATTCGCACAACATCTGCAGCAGTTCTGTAATGAAACTAAATTAATTATATCAAGCGTTATTGCCTGATACAAGTTTTACCTATATAAGTGAAACGTGGCACACAACTTCCTGGCTAGACCATATTGTAACCACAGCCGATTCTCATGACTCACTGGAAAGTATAGAGATGTGTTATGGGCTGGCCACCACTGATCACATACCAGTTGCTATGCTGCTAAATGTTGAGAGTGTACCCTTGTTGCTGGCCCCCCAAGAAAACTGGACTGGTCAAAATTGACCAAAGAGGTTCGGCACAGATATTCTCTATTAACTAATTCTCGGATATGAACTGCAAGGATAAACATAATGCTGAAAAGCTCTGTGCCATGTATGATGATATTGTCAAATGTCTTTATGCTTCCAGTGAACCTTTTATTAATCACAAGAGTAAGGTCCCTAACGCACGGCCTGTCTGGAATGAGTTTGTGTCTGAGCAACATGCTGCTGCTAGAGAAGCCTTTAGAGTCTGGTCAGAGGCAGGCAGACCCAGACAGAGAGTGCTGCTTGATAACAAAAACCTCACAAATGCTAGATTTAAATATGCACTCGTTTCATTAAGAGAAATGAAAACACAATGAGAGCAGACTCGCTGGCCAGAAAGATGCAGAATAACAATCTTACTGACTTCTGGAAGGAGGTCAAGATCATAAATAATAACAGAACTCCCCTCCCTTCTGATATCAAAGGGGTTAGTTGTCCAGAGAAGATTGCTGATCTATGGCATGAGCACTACAGTAAACTATTTAATTGTGTTCAAAGTAACACAGTGAGAATTGATAATCAATATAAAGGTATCTCTGCAGACTTGATAGTTAGATCAGTAGATATTTATGATGCCATCCACATGCTAGACAACAACAAAGCTTGTGGTATGGATTCCATTTCTGCAGAGCATCTAAAAAATGCCAGTTATAGACTCAGTCCATTTCTAGCCATGTGTCTCACTGGAATTATGGTTCATGGTGTTCTACCAAACTCTATTATGTCAGTACTGTTAGTGCCTGTTGTTAAAGATAAGGCTGGTAAACTGAACAGCATAGACAACTGTAGCGCCTCTCTAGTTTGGTGGATTTGTAATGAGAGGTGGCTAACCTGAGTTCGTTAGTAATTGTTACTAACTTAAACCAATTTAACATATGAAAAAAACAATACAACCAACTGTTAAACAAAAACAGGAAAGATTTACTTCAGACAAAAAATCAGTTCTTCAGTTATTGGTTCAACATTTACATGACATCGTAATGCACATGGACACACAATACAAACTAGCCGGCAATGCTAACTACACGAATACCTTAATTCAGTACAGTTCTACGGTGCAGGCCTGAGTGTAGCTCGTGTGCGTTGTAGCCGTAAACAAAATGGCTGTTTCGCCAGGATGGCACAAAATAACAAGGAGCTGGTACCTCGGATCAGCAGTGCGGTAGCACACGCACTGCGGCAGAAGGGCGGCAGCAGGTGAAGGAGAGACCGACCAAATACTCTCGTGGATTTACGAGACGAACCAACTCAGGAAGAAGACTGAGGACGACGACAATCCCGACCTCCACCGGCTCCAACCTGGCACTCGCTGTCGCTAGTCTGGCGGCAAAGCCCGTGCTTAATCCAAAACCGCCAACAGCCAAACTCCTCTTTCTGGGTTATTGTTGTTGGTTGAGATATTCACCCAACAATATAAACATAACACCACTAATGATAATATAAAATCTTCACTCTTGGTATTTTACCGTACGCTACAATTTTCTTCTCCCTCCAACTCCTCCGCTCGCTCTGTCTTTTTCTACTCCAACCTCATCTACCCCAACTTCCCGTGTTACCCTGCCCTTTGACCTCAAACCGGATTGGCTTAACATCATAATCAAAATTAAAGCAACAACATAGATTCACAAAACATTCATCTTACTCTCTTCATATTTGTAACCGGTACATTTTAACATGCGTTTTTTAAACAACAGATATACATTTCCAAATGCTGTATTCAGTAAAACATGAACAATATGCATTTCTCATCAAATCAAAATCATACTCTCAAACCTTAAAGTCTATTTATTAAACTATGAACTTAAGTATTATGTATTCAAACTTTTATATTTATGTAATAGGATTGTTTCAACAGAAATGTTTACCACCCGGGCTACACAACTATCGACCCATTGCATTGGCCAGTATCTTGTCTAAAGTGTTTGAGAGAATTATTTGATTGAAATTGGAAATGTATATTCTGACTGCAGAAAATCAGTTTGGTTTTAAAAGAAAACATGGTACTGATCTCTGTATCTATGCTCTGAAGGAGATTGTCTCAGGTACACAAGTCTTAATTCATCTGTATTTTTATGCTTTATTGATGCTTACAAAGCTTTCGATCGAATTTGTCATGAAAAACTGTTTATGAAGCTAATAGCGAGAGGTTTCCCTAAACCTCTTGTGAGGATTTTGGTGTTCTGGTATGCCAATCAAACTTTTCATGTTAAATGGGACAATGTTGTATCAGCTGCTTTCCATGTTGGTAACGGAGTTCGACAAGGAGGAATTTGATTTCCCTTTTTGTTTAATATGGATATGGACGACTTATCAAGCCAGCTGAATAAGACAAATACAGGCTGTCTTGTTGGTGAATCTATTGTCAATCATCTGATGTACGCAGATTATCTGGTTCCACTCAGCCTGTTGCAACATATGCTATGGGTGTGCTCTCAGTATGGCTTAGATCATGATATAAAATATAATGCAAAGAAAAGCCACATAATGATAGTCAGAAGTAATCAGGACAGGAAATTAACCTTCCCTACCTTTTATTTATCTGGCAGTCCCCTTGGTGTTTGTGAGGAAATAAAATATCTGCCATGTCATTTCTGATGATTGGACAGATGACAACGATATGTATCAACAGCGCTGTCAAATATATTCTCAGGCCAGTATGTTATTAAGGACATTTTCTATGTGCTCAGATTCAGTTAAATGTTCCCTGTTTAGAACCTACATAACACCATTGCACACTGCTCATTTGTGGTCTATGTACAGGAAAAGGAGTATACAGATACTGAAAGTAGCCTACAATGATGCTTTTAGATTGCTACTTAATGTGCCAAGGTGGCATAGTGCTAGTCAGTTGTTTGTGTCTAAGCACGTACCAACCTGTAAGGCAATCCTGAGACAACTGATGTATGGTTTCAATGATGCTTTTAGATTGCTACTTAATGTGCCTAGGTGGCATAGTGCTGGTCAGTTGTTTCTGTCTAAGCACGTACCAACCTGTAAGGCACTCCTGAGACAACTGATGTATGGTTTCATGTGTCGACTGGACAAGTCTGAGAACTGAATAGTAGAGGCCCTGGTCAACCCTCTAAAGAGCTGCTATCGATTACTTGGAACTTAAGACTACATTGGCACAAAAGTCTTCATACTTTTTATGCACTGTATTATCTATGTTTTATGTTTTCGTTTTACTCTCTTTTTTATAGCTCTATGTCTGTTATTTTATGTGGAACTTGGCGTCTGAAATAAAGATTTATATATATATAAATACATATATATATATCAATGTTTCAGGATTTGTATAACTTTTTACCATTGCATACAAAATCGGAAATGCAATACTAAAAAGATCAGCTTTTGTTAAGAGATCCAAGATTACAAGATCCACAAGGCCTTGGCTAGAAACCAAGGAATGAGTGGGGGCTTGGTCAGCCCACACTCTCCTGAAATGTTGCGTGTGCGTCTTGCCAAGCCCGCGCGTGTGTAAGTTAAGGCTGAGTGTGTGAGGATGTGGAGCACGCGCGGGCAGGAGGAGGGGAGACATTCATTGGAAATTTGGCTGGAAATTAGCCAAGCAAGCATGTTTCAAATATTCACCAAAAATCGACCTTTGATCTTACAGTCAACTTTTTCACAGATTTGTGTTATAAACATTCTCAAGAGTCTTCATATGAACTTGTGATTGAATCAGAGTATCAGTTTTTGACTGGCTGATGTGTAAAGCATTATTTTAGCGTTAGCGATAAGTTCAATTTGCTTTATATCAATCATTTTTGGAGATATGAAGTTGCCTTTGCACACGGTAACATGTTGTAGTGTCTTCCATCGATATACCAAGTTTCGTGTTGATATCTCAAAGATTTGCTGAGACATGACTTCACATCCTGTTTGGCGGCTTTTCTGATGAATTTGATTGGCTGTACCGGACAAAGGGTTGTGAGGATCAAAATTCTTTTCGATAACTTTTGTGACGCTTGGTCTGAAGATCATCTCTGGTAACTTTGAAGAAGATATGACAAAAATTGTAGGAGGAGTAGGCTTTCAAAGGTTTTTGATAAAACCGGAAGTAGCGGAAAATCTATATAACCGGAAATTGACGCCATGGGGTGCGTTGAACTCGGCTTGAACCAGGGAATCCAATAGTACCTCATTTTTGAAAATGGGTCATACGGTTCAAAAGTTGCGTGTGTAAACACAAGTCCAACTTTGACCCGTTGGTGGCGCTGGAGTGGTCTAATGGGAGACATGAAACTTGGTGTAGGTATAGAATCAACTGTCCTTAATGAGTGTGCCAAATTTCACAAAAAGTTGTCGAAGTGTTCTAGGGGCTGCCATTGACTTCCATGGAACAAGAATAATAATAATAATAAATATAACTGCAAGCAGTAATGGCGGATTCCTCCAAACATTGCGAACCATTGAAAAATGTATATTCTTGACAAATTGGAACTGTATAGAAAAATCTATGCTGCAGAATTACCAATGGGATACCAAATCTGAAATATAATACCATCAAGATCCACAAGGGCCTTTATTTCAACCCAAGGAGTGAAGGGAGGGGGCTTGGTTAGCCTATCCATTCCAGAAAGCCTTTGTGCTCTAGGGCGTGGAATGTAGCGCCACCTATGGGTAATGGTGGGACAGTTGTGGTGTGGTAATTACCCTTCAGTCATGATGCTGGGATGAATGTTGGCCTATATGTAGAGACCAGGGAGACAGACACACCGGCCAGCTGCCCTGATGGGTCCGTGGTAGATCATTAATGCGGGTTGTATCCTACAACGCTCGTGGCCTCCGAGTAGGACATACTGCTGCTGATAGATCAAGACGTTTGGTGGTGGACACATTGCTGGACGAGAGTGACATTGTCTGCCTTCAAGAAACCTGGATGGCCAAGCAAGATCTGGACAAATTGAACTCCCTACACAAGAACTTTCATGGTGCTGGAGAGTCCACTACCGATCTCAGCATGAGAATGGTTTGTGGGAGGATAGCTGGTGGTGTAGCTATACTGTGGAACATAAAATATGACCCAACGGTAAAGGTGGTGTGGCTTAACGTTGACTGGGCTATTGGGTTGGAGTTTAATCACAATGAAAATAAATGTACTATTGTAAATGTGTACACACCATATGAATCCTATGACCATGAGGATGAATTTCAGAACAGGTTAGCTTTTATTCAGTCCTTCATAGAGGACAATAGTTCATGTTGTGTCTATGTCATGGGTGATTTTAATGCTGACATGTCAGATAAGTGTTTATTCGCACAACATCTGCAGCAGTTCTGTAATGAAACTAAATTAATTATATCAAGCGTTATTGCCTGATACAAGTTTTACCTATATAAGTGAAACGTGGCACACAACTTCCTGGCTAGACCATATTGTAACCACAGCCGATGCTCATGACTCACTGGAAAGTATAGAGATGTGTTATGGGCTGGCCACCACTGATCACGTACCAGTTGCTATGCTGCTAAATGTTGAGAGTGTACCCTTGTTGCTGGCCCCCCAAGAAAACTGGACTGGTCAAAATTGACCAAAGAGGTTATGCACAGATATTCTCTATTAACTGACAGCTTACATAGTGATGTTGCATTTTCTAGGGATGCCCTAATGTGCACGGATATGAACTGCAAGGATAAACATCATGCTGAAAAGCTCTGTGCCATGTATGATGATATTGTCAAATGTCTTTATGCTTCCAGTGAACCTTTTATTAATCACAAGAGTAAGGTCCCTAACGCACGGCCTGTCTGGAATGAGTTTGTGTCTGAGCAACATGCTGCTGCTAGAGAAGCCTTTAGAGTCTGGTCAGAGGCAGGCAGACCCAGACAGAGAGTGCTGCTTGATAACAAAAACCTCACAAATGCTAGATTTAAAAATGCACTCGTTTCATTAAGAGAAATGAAAACACAATGAGAGCAGACTCGCTGGCCAGAAAGATGCAGAATAACAATCTTACTGACTTCTGGAAGGAGGTCAAGATCATAAATAATAACAGAACTCCCCTCCCTTCTGATATCAAAGGGGTTAGTTGTCCAGAGAAGATTGCTGATCTATGGCATGAGCACTACAGTAAACTGTTTAATTGTGTTCAAAGTAACACAGTGAGAATTGATAATCAATATAAAGGTATCTCTGCAGACTTGATAGTTAGATCAGTAGATATTTATGATGCCATCCACATGCTAGACAACAACAAAGCTTGTGGTATGGATTCCATTTCTGCAGAGCATCTAAAAAATGCCAGTTATAGACTCAGTCCATTTCTAGCCATGTGTCTCACTGGAATTATGGTTCATGGTGTTCTACCGAACTCTATTATGTCAGTACTGTTAGTGCTTGTTGTTAAAGATAAGGCTGGTAAACTGAACAGCATAGACAACTGTAGCGCCTCTCTAGTTTGGTGGATTTGTAATGAGAGGTGGCTAACCTGAGTTCGTTAGTAATTGTTACTAACTTAAACCAATTTAACATATGAAAAAAACAATACAACCAACTGTTAAACAAAAACAGGAAAGATTTACTTCAGACAAAAAATCAGTTCTTCAGTTATTGGTTCAACATTTACATGACATCGTAATGCACATGGACACACAATACAAACTAGCCGGCAATGCTAACTACACGAATACCTTAATTCAGTACAGTTCTACGGTGCAGGCCTGAGTGTAGCTCGTGTGCGTTGTAGCCGTAAACAAAATGGCTGTTTCGCCAGGATGGCACAAAATAACAAGGAGCTGGTACCTCGGATCAGCAGTGCGGTAGCACACGCACTGCGGCAGAAGGGCGGCAGCAGGTGAAGGAGAGACCGACCAAATACTCTCGTGGATTTACGAGACGAACCAACTCAGGAAGAAGACTGAGGACGACGACAATCCCGACCTCCACCGGCTCCAACCTGGCACTCGCTGTCGCTAGTCTGGCGGCAAAGCCCGTGCTTAATCCAAAACCGCCAACAGCCAAACTCCTCTTTCTGGGTTATTGTTGTTGGTTGAGATATTCACCCAACAATATAAACATAACACCACTAATGATAATATAAAATCTTCACTCTTGGTATTTTACCGTACGCTACAATTTTCTTCTCCCTCCAACTCCTCCGCTCGCTCTGTCTTTTTCTACTCCAACCTCATCTACCCCAACTTCCCGTGTTACCCTGCCCTTTGACCTCAAACCGGATTGGCTTAACATCATAATCAAAATTAAAGCAACAACATAGATTCACAAAACATTCATCTTACTCTCTTCATATTTGTAACCGGTACATTTTAACATGCGTTTTTTAAACAACAGATATACATTTCCAAATGCTGTATTCAGTAAAACATGAACAATATGCATTTCTCATCAAATCAAAATCATACTCTCAAACCTTAAAGTCTATTTATTAAACTATGAACTTAAGTATTATGTATTCAAACTTTTATATTTATGTAATAGGATTGTTTCAACAGAAATGTTTACCACCCGGGCTACACAACTATCGACCCATTGCATTGGCCAGTATCTTGTCTAAAGTGTTTGAGAGAATTATTTGATTGAAATTGGAAACGTATATTCTGACTGCAGAAAATCAGTTTGGTTTTAAAAGAAAACATGGTACTGATCTCTGTATCTATGCTCTGAAGGAGATTGTCTCAGGTACACAAGTCTTAATTCATCTGTATTTTTATGCTTTATTGATGCTTACAAAGCTTTCGATCGAATTTGTCATGAAAAACTGTTTATGAAGCTAATAGCGAGAGGTTTCCCTAAACCTCTTGTGAGGATTTTGGTGTTCTGGTATGCCAATCAAACTTTTCATGTTAAATGGGACAATGTTGTATCAGCTGCTTTCCATGTTGGTAACGGAGTTCGACAAGGAGGAATTTGATTTCCCTTTTTGTTTAATATGGATATGGACGACTTATCAAGCCAGCTGAATAAGACAAATACAGGCTGTCTTGTTGGTGAATCTATTGTCAATCATCTGATGTACGCAGATTATCTGGTTCCACTCAGCCTGTTGCAACAGATGTTATGGGTGTGCTCTCAGTATGGCTTAGATCATGATATAAAATATAATGCAAAGAAAAGCCACATAATGATAGTCAGAAGTAATCAGGACAGGAAATTAACCTTCCCTACCTTTTATTTATCTGGCAGTCCCCTTGGTGTTTGTGAGGAAATAAAATATCTGCCATGTCATTTCTGATGATTGGACAGATGACAACGATATGTATCAACAGCGCTGTCAAATATATTCTCAGGCCAGTATGTTATTAAGAAAGTTTTCTATGTGCTCAGATTCAGTTAAATGTTCCCTGTTTAGAACCTACATAACACCATTGTACACTGCTCATTTGTGGTCTATGTACAGGTAAAGGAGTATACAGATACTGAAAGTAGCCTACAATGATGCTTTTAGATTGCTACTTAATGTGCCAAGGTGGCATAGTGCTAGTCAGTTGTTTGTGTCTAAGCACGTACCAACCTGTAAGGCAATCCTGAGACAACTGATGTATGGTTTCAATGATGCTTTTAGATTGCTACTTAATGTGCCTAGGTGGCATAGTGCTGGTCAGTTGTTTCTGTCTAAGCACGTACCAACCTGTAAGGCACTCCTGAGACAACTGATGTATGGTTTCATGTGTCGACTGGACAAGTCTGAGAACTGAATAGTAGAGGCCCTGGTCAACCCTCTAAAGAGCTGCTATCGATTACTTGGAACTTAAGACTACATTGGCACAAAAGTCTTCATACTTTTTATGCACTGTATTATCTATGTTTTATGTTTTCGTTTTACTCTCTTTTTTATAGCTCTATGTCTGTTATTTTATGTGGAACTTGGCGTCTGAAATAAAGATTTATATATATATAAATACATATATATATATATCAATGTTTCAGGATTTGTATAACTTTTTACCATTGCATACAAAATCGGAAATGCAATACTAAAAAGATCAGCTTTTGTTAAGAGATCCAAGATTACAAGATCCACAAGGCCTTGGCTAGAAACCAAGGAATGAGTGGGGGCTTGGTCAGCCCACACTCTCCTGAAATGTTGCGTGTGCGTCTTGCCAAGCCCGCGCGTGTGTAAGTTAAGGCTGAGTGTGTGAGGATGTGGAGCACGCGCGGGCAGGAGGAGGGGAGACATTCATTGGAAATTTGGCTAGAAATTAGCCAAGCAAGCATGTTTCAAATATTCACCAAAAATCGACCTTTGATCTTACAGTCAACTTTTTCACAGATTTGTGTTATAAACATTCTCAAGAGTCTTCATATGAACTTGTGATTGAATCAGAGTATCAGTTTTTGACTGGCTGATGTGTAAAGCATTATTTTAGCGTTAGCGATAAGTTCAATTTGCTTTATATCAATCATTTTTGGAGATATGAAGTTGCCTTTGCACACGGTAACATGTTGTAGTGTCTTCCATCGATATACCAAGTTTCGTGTTGATATCTCAAATATTTGCTGAGACATGACTTCACATCCTGTTTGGCGGCTTTTCTGATGAATTTGATTGGCTGTACCGGACAAACGGTTGCGAGGATCAAAATTATTTTCGATAACTTTTGTGAGGCTTGGTCTGAAGATCATCTCTGGTAACTTTGAAGAAGATATGACAAAAATTGTAGGAGGAGTAGGCTTTCAAAGGTTTTTGATAAAACCGGAAATAGCGGAAAATCTACATAACCGGAAAATGACGCCATGGGGTGCGTTGAACTCGGCTTGATCCAGGGAATCCAATGGTACCTCATTTTCGAAAATGGGTCATACGGTTAAAAAGTTGCGTGTGTAAACACAAGTCCAACTTTGACCCGTTGGTGGCGCTGGAGTGGTCTAATGGGAGACATGAAACTTGGTGTAGGTATAGAATCAACTGTCCTTAATGAGTGTGCCAAATTTCACAAAAAGTTGTCGAAGGGTTCTAGGGGCTGCCATTGACTTCCATGGAACAAGAATAATAATAATAAATATAACTGCAAGCAGTAATGGCGGATTCCTCCAAACATTGCGAACCATTGAAAAATGTATATTCTTGACAAATTGGAACTGTATAGAAAAATCTATGCTGCAGAATTACCAATGGGACACCAAATCTGAAATATAATACCATCAAGATCCACAAGGGCCTTTATTTCAACCCAAGGAGTGAAGGGAGGGGGCTTGGTTAGCCTATCCATTCCAGAAAGCCTTTGTGCTTTAGGGCGTGGAATGTAGCGCCACCTATGGGTAATGGTGGGACAGTTGTGGTGTGGTAATTACCCTTGGTCTATACTTTCAAAAAAGCTTGACCAGAGCATACCCCCCGCTCTCAGGGTACCGAGCTTCAGCTCAGTCATGATGCTGGGATGAATGTAGGCCTATATGTAGAGACCAGGGAGACAGACACACCGGCCAGCTGCCCTGATGGGTCCGTGGTAGATCGCGGGTTGTATCCTACAACGCTCGTGGCCTCCGAGTAGGACATACTGCTGCTGATAGATCAAGACGTTTGGTGGTGGACACATTGCTGGGCGAGAGTGACATTGTCTCTCTTCAAGAAACCTGGATGGCCAAGCAAGATCTGGACAAATTGAACTCCCTACACAAGAACTTTCATGGTGATTGAGAGTCCACTACCGATGTCAGCATGAGAATGGTTTGTGGGAGGATAGTGTGGGGGATTTTCTGGTGACCTGGTGACCTCAAGAAAGGAGTCAACTAGGACGAAGGGTCAGATGAGGAGAGGAAATAGCCCACGTAGGGAACTAGGCCAGAGAAGAAGACTTGTTTATCCCCATGTAAGGATTTAGGTGAGAGAGGAGGCTGGTTGGGTCCCATGCTCGATAATGAGGAGAAGAGTGAGCTGGGAGAGTCACTCTCCCCCTCCCATTAGAATGTTCTTTCCAGAGAGGAAGTCAGGTCAGGATGACCTGATAGGGAAATGTTGCTCAAGTGGGACCACGGGTTGTGCAAGAATGACCACGGGTTGTGTAAGGACAGCCAAGTGAGGGAGGACATCTGTTTATTTTGAACAAACTGTGTGTTGTCTGATAATTGCCAAACATATTTGTGTGACGTAGAAAGACTGTATAAAAGTTATTGTCTATTGAATGCATGTCGGACCTCCCTGGCTAGGGAGGCTCGGCGTATGAGAGACTTCTCCGGCGAGAGAAGCTCTGCGCGTGATTCCAAAATACCTGGCAAATAAAGACGAAGCTTTTGCAATCAATCTCCTGACTCCAAGCCTGTTAATTCTTGCTTCACTAAGAACCACTTTCGAGACCCCAACAATAGCTGGTGGTGTAGCTATACTGTGGAACATAAAATATGACCCAACGGTAAAGGTGGTGTGGCTACACGTTGACTGGGCTATTGGGTTGGAGTTTAATCACAATGAAAATAAATGTACTATTGTAAATGTGTACACACCATATGAATCCTATGACCATGAGGATGAATTTCAGAACAGGTTAGCTTTTATTCAGTCCTTCATAGAGGACAATAGTTCATGTTGTGTCTATGTCATGGGTGATTTTAATGCTGACATGTCAGATAAGTGTTTTTTTTTCGCACAACATCTGCAGCAGTTCTGTAATGAAACTAAATTAATGATATCAAGCGTTATTGCCTGATACAAGTTTTACCTATATAAGTGAAACGTGGCACACAACTTCCTGGCTAGACCATATTGTAACCACAGCGATGCTCATGACTCACTGGAAAGTATAGAGATGTGTTATGGGCTGGCCACCACTGATCACATACCAGTTGCTATGCTGCTAAATGTTGAGAGTGTACTCTTGTTGCTGGCCCCCCAAGAAAACTGGACTGGTCAAAATTGACCAAAGAGGTTATGCACAGATATTCTCTATTAACTGACAGCTTACATAGTGATGTTGCATTTTCTAGGGATGCCCTAATGTGCACGGATATGAACTGCAAGGATAAACATCATGCTGAAAAGCTCTGTGCCATGTATGATGATATTGTCAAATGTCTTTATGCTTCCAGTGAACCTTTTATTAATCAAAAGAGTAAGGTCCCTAACGCACGGCCTGTCTGGAATGAGTTTGTGTCTGAGCAACATGCTGCTGCTAGAGAAGCCTTTAGAGTCTGGTCAGAGGCAGGCAGACCCAGACAGGGAGTGCTGCTTGATAACAAAAACCTCACAAATGCTAGATTTAAATATGCACTCGTTTCATTAAGAGAAATGAAAACACAATGAGAGCAGACTCGCTGGCCAGAAAGATGCAAAATAACAATCTTACTGACTTCCGAACTCTATTATGTCAGTACTGTTAGTGCCTGTTGTTAAAGATAAGGCTGGTAAACTGAACAGCATAGACAACTATCGACCCATTGCATTGGCCAGTATCTTGTCTAAAGTGTTTTAGAGAATTATTTGATTGAAATTGGAAATGTATATTCTGACTGCAGACAATCAGTTTGGTTTTAAAAGAAAACATGGTACTGATCTCTGTATCTATGCTCTGAAGGAGATTGTCTCAGGTACACAAGTCTTAATTCATCTGTATTTTTATGCTTTATTGATGCTTACAAAGCTTTCGATCGAATTTGTCATGAAAAACTGTTTATGAAGCTAATAGCGAGAGGTGTCCCTAAACCTCTTGTGAGGATTTTGGTGTTCTGGTATGCCAATCAAACTTTTCATGTTAAATGGGACAATGTTGTATCAGCTCCTTTCCATGTTGGTAACGGAGTTCGACAAGGAGGAATTTGATTTGATTTGATCCCTTTTTGTTTAATATGGATTTGGACGACTTATCAAGCCAGCTGATTAAGACAAATACAGGCTGTCTTGTTGGTGAATCTATTGTCAATCATCTGATGTACGCAAATGATCTGGTTCCACTCAGCCTGTTGCAACAGATGCTATGGGTGTGCTCTCAGTATGGCTTAGATCATGATATAAAATATAATGCAAAGAAAAGCCACATAATGATAGTCAGAAGTAATCAGGACAGGAAATTAACCTTCCCTACCTTTTATTTATCTGGCAGTCCCCTTGGTGTTTGTGAGGAAATAAAATATCTGGGCCATGTCATTTCTGATGATTGGACAGATGACAACGATATGTATCAACAGCGCTGTCAAATATATTCTCAGGCCAGTATGTTATTAAGGACGTTTTCTATGTGCTCAGATTCAGTTAAATGTTCCCTGTTTAGAACCTACATAACACCATTGTACACTGCTCATTTGTGGTCTATGTACAGGAAAAGGAGTATACAGATACTGAAAGTAGCCTACAATGATGCTTTTAGATTGCTACTTAATGTGCCAAGGTGGCATAGTGCTAGTCAGTTGTTTGTGTCTAAGCACGTACCAACCTGTAAGGCAATCCTGAGACAACTGATGTATGGTTTCAATGATGCTTTTAGATTGCTACTTAATGTGCCTAGGTGGCATAGTGCTGGTCAGTTGTTTCTGTCTAAGCACGTACCAACCTGTAAGGCACTCCTGACACAACTGATGTATGGTTTCATGTGTCGACTGGACAAGTCTGAGAACTGAATAGTAGAGGCTCTGGTCAACCCTCTAAAGAGCTGCTATCGATTACTTGGAACTTAAGACTACATTGGCACAAAAGTCTTCATACTTTTTATGCACTGTATTATCTATGTTTTATGTTTTTGTTTTACTCTCTTTTTTATAGCTCTATGTCTGTTATTTTATGTGGAACTTGGCGTCTGAAATAAAGATTTATATATATATAAATACATATATATATATCAATGTTTCAGGATTTGTATAACTTTTTACCATTGCATACAAAATCGGAAATGCAATACTAAAAAGATCAGCTTTTGTTAAGAGATCCAAGATTACAAGATCCACAAGGCCTTGGCTAGAAACCAAGGAATGAGTGGGGGCTTGGTCAGCCCACACTCTCCTGAAATGTTGCGTGTGCGTCTTGCCAAGCCCGCGCGTGTGTAAGTTAAGGCTGAGTGTGTGAGGATGTGGAGCACGCGCGGGCAGGAGGAGGGGAGACATTCATTGGAAATTTGGCTAGAAATTAGCCAAGCAAGCATGTTTCAAATATTCACCAAAAATCGACCTTTGATCTTACAGTCAACTTTTTCACAGATTTGTGTTATAAACATTCTCAAGAGTCTTCATATGAACTTGTGATTGAATCAGAGTATCAGTTTTTGACTGGCTGATGTGTAAAGCATTATTTTAGCGTTAGCGATAAGTTCAATATGCTTTATATCAATCATTTTTGGAGATATGAAGTTGCCTTTGCACACGGTAACATGTTGTAGTGTCTTCCATCGATATATCAAGTTTCGTGTTGATATCTCAAAGATTTGCTGAGACATGACTTCACATCCTGTTTGGCGGCTTTTCTGATGAATTTGATTGGCTGTACCGGACAAACGGTTGTGAGGATCAAAATTCTTTTCGATAACTTTTGTGACGCTTGGTCTGAAGATCATCTCTGGTAACTTTGAAGAAGATATGACAAAAATTGTAGGAGGAGTAGGCTTTCAAAGGTTTTTGATAAAACCGGAAGTAGCGGAAAATCTATATAACCGGAAATTGACGCCATGGGGTGCGTTGAACTCGGCTTGAACCAGGGAATCCAATAGTACCTCATTTTTGAAAATGGGTCATACGGTCCAAAAGTTGCGTGTGTAAACACAAGTCCAACTTTGACCCGTTGGTGGCGCTGGAGTGGTCTAATGGAAGACATGAAACTTGGTGTAGGTATAGAATCAACTGTCCTTAATGAGTGTGCCAAATTTCACAAAAAGTTGTCGAAGTGTTCTAGGGGCTGCCATTGACTTCCATGGAACAAGAATAATAATAAATATAACTGCAAGCAGTAATGGCGGATTCCTCCAAACATTGCGAACCATTGAAAAATGTATATTCTTGACAAATTGGAACTGTATAGAAAAATCTATGCTGCAGAATTACCAATGGGATACCAAATCTGAAATATAATACCATCAAGATCCACAAGGGCCTTTATTTCAACCCAAGGAGTGAAGGGAGGGGGCTTGGTTAGCCTATCCATTCCAGAAAGCCTTTGTGCTCTAGGGCGTGGAATGTAGCGCCACCTATGGGTAATGGTGGGACAGTTGTGGTGTGGTAATTACCCTTCAGTCATGATGCTGGGATGAATGTTGGCCTATATGTAGAGACCAGGGAGACAGACACACCGGCCAGCTGCCCTGATGGGTCCGTGGTAGATCATTAATGCGGGTTGTATCCTACAACGCTTGTGGCCTCCGAGTAGGACATACTGCTGCTGATAGATCAAGACGTTTGGTGGTGGACACATTGCTGGACGAGAGTGACATTGTCTGCCTTCAAGAAACCTGGATGGCCAAGCAAGATCTGGACAAATTGAACTCCCTACACAAGAACTTTCATGGTGCTGGAGAGTCCACTACCGATCTCAGCATGAGAATGGTTTGTGGGAGGATAGCTGGTGGTGTAGCTATACTGTGGAACATAAAATATGACCCAACGGTAAAGGTGGTGTGGCTTAACGTTGACTGGGCTATTGGGTTGGAGTTTAATCACAATGAAAATAAATGTACTATTGTAAATGTGTACACACCATATGAATCCTATGACCATGAGGATGAATTTCAGAACAAGTTAGCTTTTATTCAGTCCTTCAAAGAGGACAATAGTTCATGTTGTGTCTATGTCATGGGTGATTTTAATGCTGACATGTCAGATAAGTGTTTATTCGCACAACATCTGCAGCAGTTCTGTAATGAAACTAAATTAATTATATCAAGCGTTATTGCCTGATACAAGTTTTACCTATATAAGTGAAACGTGGCACACAACCTCCTGGCTAGACCATATTGTAACCACAGCCGATGCTCATGACTCACTGGAAAGTATAGAGATGTGTTATGGGCTGGCCACCACTGATCACATACCAGTTGCTATGCTGCTAAATGTTGAGAGTGTACCCTTGTTGCTGGCCCCCCAAGAAAACTGGACTGGTCAAAATTGACCAAAGAGGTTATGCACAGATATTCTCTATTAACTGACAGCTTACATAGTGATGTTGCATTTTCTAGGGATGCCCTAATGTGCACGGATATGAACTGCAAGGATAAACATCATGCTGAAAAGCTCTGTGCCATGTATGATGATATTGTCAAATGTCTTTATGCTTTCAGTGAAGGTTTTATTAATCACAAGAGTAAGGTCCCTAACGCACGGCCTGTCTGGAATGAGTTTGTGTCTGAGCAACATGCTGCTGCTAGAGAAGCCTTTAGAGTCTGGTCAGAGGCAGGCAGACCCAGACAGAGAGTGCTGCTTGATAACAAAAACCTCACAAATGCTAGATTTAAATATGCACTCGTTTCATTAAGAGAAATGAAAACACAATGAGAGCAGACTCGCTGGCCAGAAAGATGCAGAATAACAATCTTACTGACTTCTGGAAGGAGGTCAAGATCATAAATAATAACAGAACTCCCCTCCCTTCTGATATCAAAGGGGTTAGTTGTCCAGAGAAGATTGCTGATCTATGGCATGAGCACTACAGTAAACTATTTAATTGTGTTCAAAGTAACACAGTGAGAATTGATAATCAATATAAAGGTATCTCTGCAGACTTGATAGTTAGATCAGTAGATATTTATGATGCCATCCACATGCTAGACAACAACAAAGCTTGTGGTATGGATTCCATTTCTGCAGAGCATCTAAAAAATGCCAGTTATAGACTCAGTCCATTTCTAGCCATGTGTCTCACTGGAATTATGGTTCATGGTGTTCTACCGAACTCTATTATGTCAGTACTGTTAGTGCCTGTTGTTAAAGATAAGGCTGGTAAACTGAACAGCATAGACAACTATCGACCCATGGCATTGGCCAGTATCTTGTCTAAAGTGTTTGAGAGAATTATTTGATTGAAATTGGAAATGTATATTCTGACTGCAGAAAATCAGTTTGGTTTTAAAAGAAAACATGGTACTGATCTCTGTATCTATGCTCTGAAGGAGATTGTCTCAGGTACACAAGTCTTAATTCATCTGTATTTTTATGCTTTATTGATGCTTACAAAGCTTTCGATCGAATTTGTCATGAAAAACTGTTTATGAAGCTAATAGCGAGAGGTGTCCCTAAACCTCTTGTGAGGATTTTGGTGTTCTGGTATGGCAATCAAACTTTTCATGTTAAATGGGACAATGTCGTATCAGCTGCTTTCCATGTTGGTAACGGATTTCGACAAGGAGGAATTTGATTTTCCTTTTTGTTTAATATGGATATGGACGACTTATCAAGCCAGCTGAATAAGACAAATACAGGCTGTCTTGTTGGTGAATCTATTGTCAATCATCTGATGTACGCAGATTATCTGGTTCCACTCAGCCTGTTGCAACAGATGCTATGGGTGTGCTCTCAGTATGGCTTAGATCATGATATAAAATATAATGCAAAGAAAAGCCACATAATGATAGTCAGAAGTAATCAGGACAGGAAATTAACCTTCCCTACCTTTTATTTATCTGGCAGTCCCCTTGGTGTTTGTGAGGAAATAAAATATCTGCCATGTCATTTCTGATGATTGGACAGATGACAACGATATGTATCAACAGCGCTGTCAAATATATTCTCAGGCCAGTATGTTATTAAGGACGTTTTCTATGTGCTCAGATTCAGTTAAATGTTCCCTGTTTAGAACCTACATAACACCATTGTACACTGCTCATTTGTGGTCTATGTACAGGTAAAGGAGTATACAGATACTGAAAGTAGCCTACAATGATGCTTTTAGATTGCTACTTAATGTGCCAAGGTGGCATAGTGCTAGTCAGTTGTTTGTGTCTAAGCACGTACCAACCTGTAAGGCAATCCTGAGACAACTGATGTATGGTTTCAATGATGCTTTTAGATTGCTACTTAATGTGCCTAGGTGGTATAGTGCTGGTCAGTTGTTTCTGTCTAAGCACGTACCAACCTGTAAGGCACTCCTGAGACAACTGATGTATGGTTTCATGTGTCGACTGGACAAGTCTGAGAACTGAATAGTAGAGGCCCTGGTCAACCCTCTAAAGAGCTGCTATCGATTACTTGGAACTTAAGACTACATTGGCACAAAAGTCTTCATACTTTTTATGCACTGTATTATCTATGTTTTATGTTTTCGTTTTACTCTCTTTTTTATAGCTCTATGTCTGTTATTTTATGTGGAACTTGGCGTCTGAAATAAAGATTTATATATATATAAATACATATATATATATCAATGTTTCAGGATTTGTATAACTTTTTACCATTGCATACAAAATCGGAAATGCAATACTAAAAAGATCAGCTTTTGTTAAGAGATCCAAGATTACAAGATCCACAAGGCCTTGGCTAGAAACCAAGGAATGAGTGGGGGCTTGGTCAGCCCACACTCTCCTGAAATGTTGCGTGTGCGTCTTGCCAAGCCCGCGCGTGTGTAAGTTAAGGCTGAGTGTGTGAGGATGTGGAGCACGCGCGGGCAGGAGGAGGGGAGACATTCATTGGAAATTTGGCTAGAAATTAGCCAAGCAAGCATGTTTCAAATATTCACCAAAAATCGACCTTTGATCTTACAGTCAACTTTTTCACAGATTTGTGTTATAAACATTCTCAAGAGTCTTCATATGAACTTGTGATTGAATCAGAGTATCAGTTTTTGACTGGCTGATGTGTAAAGCATTATTTTAGCGTTAGCGATAAGTTCAATTTGCTTTATATCAATCATTTTTGGAGATATGAAGTTGCCTTTGCACACGGTAACATGTTGTAGTGTCTTCCATCGATATACCAAGTTTCGTGTTGATATCTCAAAGATTTGCTGAGACATGACTTCACATCCTGTTTGGCGGCTTTTCTGATGAATTTGATTGGCTGTACCGGACAAACGGTTGTGAGGATCAAAATTCTTTTCGATAACTTTTGTGACGCTTGGTCTGAAGATCATCTCTGGTAACTTTGAAGAAGATATGACAAAAATTGTAGGAGGAGTAGGCTTTCAAAGGTTTTTGATAAAACCGGAAGTAGCGGAAAATCTATATAACCGGAAATTGACGCCATGGGGTGCGTTGAACTCGGCTTGAACCAGGGAATCCAATGGTACCTCATTTTTGAAAATGGGTCATACGGTTCAAAAGTTGCGTGTGTAAACACAAGTCCAACTTTGACCCGTTGGTGGCGCTGGAGTGGTCTAATGGGAGACATGAAACTTGGTGTAGGTATAGAATCAACTGTCCTTAATGAGTGTGCCAAATTTCACAAAAAGTTGTCGAAGGGTTCTAGGGGCTGCCATTGACTTCCATGGAACAAGAATAATAATAATAATAAAACTAACAATAACAATAGGTTTCCTCCTGACGGAGGAATCCTAATAATAAAACTAACAATAACAATAGGTTTCCTCCTGACGGAGGAATCCTAAATATAACTGCAAGCAGTAATGGCGGATTCCTCCAAACATTGCGAACCATTGAAAAATGTATATTCTTGACAAATTGGAACTGTATAGAAAAATCTAAGCTGCAGAATTACCAATGGGATACCAAATCTGAAATAATACCATCAAGATCCACAAGGGCCTTTATTTCAACCCAAGGAGTGAAGGGAGGGGGCTTGGTTAGCCTATCCATTCCAGAAAGCCTTTGTGCTTTAGGGCGTGGAATGTAGCGCCACCTATGGGTAATGGTGGGACAGTTGTGGTGTGGTAATTACCCTTGGTCTATACTTTCAAAAAAGCTCGACCAGAGCATACCCCCCCGCTCTCAGGGTACCGAGCTTCAGCTCAGTCATGATGCTGGGATGAATGTAGGCCTATATGTAGAGACCAGGGAGACAGACACACCGGCCAGCTGCCCTGATGGGTCCGTGGTAGATCATTAATGCGGGTTGTATCCTACAACGCTCGTGGCCTCCGAGTAGGACATACTGCTGCTGATAGATCAAGACGTTTGGTGGTGGACACATTGCTGGACGAGAGTGACATTGTCTGCCTTCAAGAAACCTGGATGGCCAAGCAAGATCTGGACAAATTGAACTCCCTACACAAGAACTTTCATGGTGCTGGAGAGTCCACTACCGATCTCAGCATGGGAATGGTTTGTGGGAGGATAGCTGGTGGTGTAGCTATACTGTGGAACATAAAATATGACCCAACGGTAAAGGTGGTGTGGCTTAACGTTGACTGGGCTATTGGGTTGGAGTTTAATCACAATGAAAATAAATTTACTATTGTAAATGTGTACACACCATATGAATCCTATGACCATGAGGATAAATTTCAGAACAGGTTAGCTTTTATTCAGTCCTTCATAGAGGACAATAGTTCATGTTGTGTCTATGTCATGGGTGATTTTAATGCTGACATGTCAGATAAGTGTTTATTCGCACAACATCTGCAGCAGTTCTGTAATGAAACTAAATTAATGATATCAAGCGTTATTGCCTGATACAAGTTTTACCTATATAAGTGAAACGTGGCACACAACTTCCTGGCTAGACCATATTGTAACCACAGCCGATGCTCATGACTCATTGGAAAGTATAGAGATGTGTTATGGGCTGGCCACCACTGATCACATACCAGTTGCTATGCTGCTAAATGTTGAGAGTGTACCCTTGTTGCTGGCCCCCCAAGAAAACTGGACTGGTCAAAATTGACCAAAGAGGTTATGCACAGATATTCTCTATTAACTGACAGCTTACATAGTGATGTTGCATTTTCTAGGGATGCCCTAATGTGCACGGATATGAACTGCAAGGATAAACATCATGCTGAAAAGCTCTGTGCCATGTATGATGATATTGTCAAATGTCTTTATGCTTCCAGTGAACCTTTTATTAATCACAAGAGTAAGGTCCCTAACGCACGGCCTGTCTGGAATGAGTTTGTGTCTGAGCAACATGCTGCTGCTAGAGAAGCCTTTAGAGTCTGGTCAGAGGCAGGCAGACCCAGACAGGGAGTGCTGCTTGATAACAAAAACCTCACAAATGCTAGATTTAAATATGCACTTGTTTCATTAAGAGAAATGAAAACACAATGAGAGCAGACTCGCTGGCCAGAAAGATGCAGAATAACAATCTTACTGACTTCTGGAAGGAGGTCAAGATCATAAATAATAACAGAACTCCCCTCCCTTCTGATATCAAAGGGGTTAGTTGTCCAGAGAAGATTGCTGATCTATGGCATGAGCACTACAGTAAACTATTTAATTGTGTTAAAAGTAACACAGTGAAAATTGATAATGAATATAAAGGTATCTCTGCAGACTTGATAGTTAGATCAGTAGATATTTATGATGCCATCCACATGCTAGACAACAACAAAGCTTGTGGTATGGATTGCATTTCTGCAGAGCATCTAAAAAATGCCAGTTATAGACTCAGTCCATTTCTAGCCATGTGTCTCACTGGAATTATGGTTCATGGTGTTCTACCGAACTCTATTATGTCAGTACTGTTAGTGCCTGTTGTTAAAGATAAGGCTGGTAAACTGAACAGCATAGACAACTGTAGCGCCTCTCTAGTTTGGTGGATTTGTAATGAGAGGTGGCTAACCTGAGTTCGTTAGTAATTGTTACTAACTTAAACCAATTTAACATATGAAAAAAACAATACAACCAACTGTTAAACAAAAACAGGAAAGATTTACTTCAGACAAAAAATCAGTTCTTCAGTTATTGGTTCAACATTTACATGACATCGTAATGCACATGGACACACAATACAAACTAGCCGGCAATGCTAACTACACGAATACCTTAATTCAGTACAGTTCTACGGTGCAGGCCTGAGTGTAGCTCGTGTGCGTTGTAGCCGTAAACAAAATGGCTGTTTCGCCAGGATGGCACAAAATAACAAGGAGCTGGTACCTCGGATCAGCAGTGCGGTAGCACACGCACTGCGGCAGAAGGGCGGCAGCAGGTGAAGGAGAGACCGACCAAATACTCTCGTGGATTTACGAGACGAACCAACTCAGGAAGAAGACTGAGGACGACGACAATCCCGACCTCCACCGGCTCCAACCTGGCACTCGCTGTCGCTAGTCTGGCGGCAAAGCCCGTGCTTAATCCAAAACCGCCAACAGCCAAACTCCTCTTTCTGGGTTATTGTTGTTGGTTGAGATATTCACCCAACAATATAAACATAACACCACTAATGATAATATAAAATCTTCACTCTTGGTATTTTACCGTACGCTACAATTTTCTTCTCCCTCCAACTCCTCCGCTCGCTCTGTCTTTTTCTACTCCAACCTCATCTACCCCAACTTCCCGTGTTACCCTGCCCTTTGACCTCAAACCGGATTGGCTTAACATCATAATCAAAATTAAAGCAACAACATAGATTCACAAAACATTCATCTTACTCTCTTCATATTTGTAACCGGTACATTTTAACATGCGTTTTTTAAACAACAGATATACATTTCCAAATGCTGTATTCAGTAAAACATGAACAATATGCATTTCTCATCAAATCAAAATCATACTCTCAAACCTTAAAGTCTATTTATTAAACTATGAACTTAAGTATTATGTATTCAAACTTTTATATTTATGTAATAGGATTGTTTCAACAGAAATGTTTACCACCCGGGCTACACAACTATCGACCCATTGCATTGGCCAGTATCTTGTCTAAAGTGTTTGAGAGAATTATTTGATTGAAATTGGAAATGTATATTCTGACTGCAGAAAATCAGTTTGGTTTTAAAAGAAAACATGGTACTGATCTCTGTATCTATGCTCTGAAGGAGATTGTCTCAGGTACACAAGTCTTAATTCATCTGTATTTTTATGCTTTATTGATGCTTACAAAGCTTTCGATCGAATTTGTCATGAAAAACTGTTTATGAAGCTAATAGCGAGAGGTTTCCCTAAACCTCTTGTGAGGATTTTGGTGTTCTGGTATGCAAATCAAACTTTTCATGTTAAATGGGACAATGTTGTATCAGCTGCTTTCCATGTTGGTAACGGAGTTCGACAAGGAGGAATTTGATTTCCCTTTTTGTTTAATATGGATATGGACGACTTATCAAGCCAGCTGAATAAGACAAATACAGGCTGTCTTGTTGGTGAATCTATTGTCAATCATCTGATGTACGCAGATTATCTGGTTCCACTCAGCCTGTTGCAACAGATGCTATGGGTGTGCTCTCAGTATGGCTTAGATCATGATATAAAATATAATGCAAAGAAAAGCCACATAATGATAGTCAGAAGTAATCAGGACAGGAAATTAACCTTCCCTACCTTTTATTTATCTGGCAGTCCCCTTGGTGTTTGTGAGGAAATAAAATATCTGCCATGTCATTTCTGATGATTGGACAGATGACAACGATATGTATCAACAGCGCTGTCAAATATATTCTCAGGCCAGTATGTTATTAAGGACGTTTTCTATGTGCTCAGATTCAGTTAAATGTTCCCTGTTTAGAACCTACATAACACCATTGTACACTGCTCATTTGTGGTCTATGTACAGGTAAAGGATTATACAGATACTGAAAGTAGCCTACAATGATGCTTTTAGATTGCTACTTAATGTGCCAAGGTGGCATAGTGCTAGTCAGTTGTTTGTGTCTAAGCACGTACCAACCTGTAAGGCAATCCTGAGACAACTGATGTATGGTTTCAATGATGCTTTTAGATTGCTACTTAATGTGCCTAGGTGGCATAGTGCTGGTCAGTTGTTTCTGTCTAAGCACGTACCAACCTGTAAGGCACTCCTGAGACAACTGATGTATGGTTTCATGTGTCGACTGGACAAGTCTGAGAACTGAATAGTAGAGGCCCTGGTCAACCCTCTAAAGAGCTGCTATCGATTACTTGGAACTTAAGACTACATTGGCACAAAAGTCTTCATACTTTTTATGCACTGTATTATCTATGTTTTATGTTTTCGTTTTACTCTCTTTTTTATAGCTCTATGTCTGTTATTTTATGTGGAACTTGGCGTCTGAAATAAAGATTTATATATATATAAATACATATATATATATCAATGTTTCAGGATTTGTATAACTTTTTACCATTGCATACAAAATCGGAAATGCAATACTAAAAAGATCAGCTTTTGTTAAGAGATCCAAGATTACAAGATCCACAAGGCCTTGGCTAGAAACCAAGGAATGAGTGGGGGCTTGGTCAGCCCACACTCTCCTGAAATGTTGCGTGTGCGTCTTGCCAAGCCCGCGCGTGTGTAAGTTAAGGCTGAGTGTGTGAGGATGTGGAGCACGCGCGGGCAGGAGGAGGGGAGACATTCATTGGAAATTTGGCTAGAAATTAGCCAAGCAAGCATGTTTCAAATATTCACCAAAAATCGACCTTTGATCTTACAGTCAACTTTTTCACAGATTTGTGTTATAAACATTCTCAAGAGTCTTCATATGAACTTGTGATTGAATCAGAGTATCAGTTTTTGACTGGCTGATGTGTAAAGCATTATTTTAGCGTTAGCGATAAGTTCAATTTGCTTTATATCAATCATTTTTGGAGATATGAAGTTGCCTTTGCACACGGTAACATGTTGTAGTGTCTTCCATCGATATACCAAGTTTCGTGTTGATATCTCAAAGATTTGCTGAGACAGGACTTCACATCCTGTTTGGCGGCTTTTCTGATGAATTTGATTGGCTGTACCGGACAAACGGTTGTGAGGATCAAAATTCTTTTCGATAACTTTTGTGACGCTTGGTCTGAAGATCATCTCTGGTAACTTTGAAGAAGATATGACAAAAATTGTAGGAGGAGTAGGCTTTCAAAGGTTTTTGATAAAACCGGAAGTAGCGGAAAATCTATATAACCGGAAATTGACGCCATGGGGTGCGTTGAACTCGGCTTGAACCAGGGAATCCAATGGTACCTCATTTTTGAAAATGGGTCATACGGTTCAAAAGTTGCGTGTGTAAACACAAGTCCAACTTTGACCCATTGGTGGCGCTGGAGTGGTCTAATGGGAGACATGAAACTTGGTGTAGGTATAGAATCAACTGTCCTTAATGAGTGTGCCAAATTTCACAAAAAGTTGTCGAAGTGTTCTAGGGGCTGCCATTGACTTCCATGGAACAAGAATAATAATAATAATAAAACTAACAATAACAATAGGTTTCCTCCTGACGGAGGAATCCTAAATATAACTGCAAGCAGTAATGGCGGATTCCTCCAAACATTGCGAACCATTGAAAAATGTATATTCTTGACAAATTGGAACTGTATAGAAAAATCTATGCTGCAGAATTACCAATGGGATACCAAATCTGAAATATAATACCATCAAGATCCACAAGGGCCTTTATTTCAACCCAAGGAGTGAAGGGAGGGGGCTTGGTTAGCCTATCCATTCCAGAAAGCCTTTGTGCTCTAGGGCGTGGAATGTAGCGCCACCTATGGGTAATGGTGGGACAGTTGTGGTGTGGTAATTACCCTTCAGTCATGATGCTGGGATGAATGTTGGCCTATATGTAGAGACCAGGGAGACAGACACACCGGCCAGCTGCCCTGATGGGTCCGTGGTAGATCATTAATGCGGGTTGTATCCTACAACGCTTGTGGCCTCCGAGTAGGACATACTGCTGCTGATAGATCAAGACGTTTGGTGGTGGACACATTGCTGGACGAGAGTGACATTGTCTGCCTTCAAGAAACCTGGATGGCCAAGCAAGATCTGGACAAATTGAACTCCCTACACAAGAACTTTCATGGTGCTGGAGAGTCCACTACCGATCTCAGCATGAGAATGGTTTGTGGGAGGATAGCTGGTGGTGTAGCTATACTGTGGAACATAAAATATGACCCAACGGTAAAGGTGGTGTGGCTTAACGTTGACTGGGCTATTGGGTTGGAGTTTAATCACAATGAAAATAAATGTACTATTGTAAATGTGTACACACCATATGAATCCTATGACCATGAGGATGAATTTCAGAACAAGTTAGCTTTTATTCAGTCCTTCAAAGAGGACAATAGTTCATGTTGTGTCTATGTCATGGGTGATTTTAATGCTGACATGTCAGATAAGTGTTTATTCGCACAACATCTGCAGCAGTTCTGTAATGAAACTAAATTAATTATATCAAGCGTTATTGCCTGATACAAGTTTTACCTATATAAGTGAAACGTGGCACACAACCTCCTGGCTAGACCATATTGTAACCACAGCCGATGCTCATGACTCACTGGAAAGTATAGAGATGTGTTATGGGCTGGCCACCACTGATCACATACCAGTTGCTATGCTGCTAAATGTTGAGAGTGTACCCTTGTTGCTGGCCCCCCAAGAAAACTGGACTGGTCAAAATTGACCAAAGAGGTTATGCACAGATATTCTCTATTAACTGACAGCTTACATAGTGATGTTGCATTTTCTAGGGATGCCCTAATGTGCACGGATATGAACTGCAAGGATAAACATCATGCTGAAAAGCTCTGTGCCATGTATGATGATATTGTCAAATGTCTTTATGCTTTCAGTGAAGGTTTTATTAATCACAAGAGTAAGGTCCCTAACGCACGGCCTGTCTGGAATGAGTTTGTGTCTGAGCAACATGCTGCTGCTAGAGAAGCCTTTAGAGTCTGGTCAGAGGCAGGCAGACCCAGACAGAGAGTGCTGCTTGATAACAAAAACCTCACAAATGCTAGATTTAAATATGCACTCGTTTCATTAAGAGAAATGAAAACACAATGAGAGCAGACTCGCTGGCCAGAAAGATGCAGAATAACAATCTTACTGACTTCTGGAAGGAGGTCAAGATCATAAATAATAACAGAACTCCCCTCCCTTCTGATATCAAAGGGGTTAGTTGTCCAGAGAAGATTGCTGATCTATGGCATGAGCACTACAGTAAACTATTTAATTGTGTTCAAAGTAACACAGTGAGAATTGATAATCAATATAAAGGTATCTCTGCAGACTTGATAGTTAGATCAGTAGATATTTATGATGCCATCCACATGCTAGACAACAACAAAGCTTGTGGTATGGATTCCATTTCTGCAGAGCATCTAAAAAATGCCAGTTATAGACTCAGTCCATTTCTAGCCATGTGTCTCACTGGAATTATGGTTCATGGTGTTCTACCGAACTCTATTATGTCAGTACTGTTAGTGCCTGTTGTTAAAGATAAGGCTGGTAAACTGAACAGCATAGACAACTATCGACCCATGGCATTGGCCAGTATCTTGTCTAAAGTGTTTGAGAGAATTATTTGATTGAAATTGGAAATGTATATTCTGACTGCAGAAAATCAGTTTGGTTTTAAAAGAAAACATGGTACTGATCTCTGTATCTATGCTCTGAAGGAGATTGTCTCAGGTACACAAGTCTTAATTCATCTGTATTTTTATGCTTTATTGATGCTTACAAAGCTTTCGATCGAATTTGTCATGAAAAACTGTTTATGAAGCTAATAGCGAGAGGTGTCCCTAAACCTCTTGTGAGGATTTTGGTGTTCTGGTATGCCAATCAAACTTTTCATGTTAAATGGGACAATGTCGTATCAGCTGCTTTCCATGTTGGTAACGGATTTCGACAAGGAGGAATTTGATTTCCCTTTTTGTTTAATATGGATATGGACGACTTATCAAGCCAGCTGAATAAGACAAATACAGGCTGTCTTGTTGGGGAATCTATTGTCAATCATCTGATGTACGCAGATTATCTGGTTCCACTCAGCCTGTTGCAACAGATGCTATGGGTGTGCTCTCAGTATGGCTTAGATCATGATATAAAATATAATGCAAAGAAAAGCCACATAATGATAGTCAGAAGTAATCAGGACAGGAAATTAACCTTCCCTACCTTTTATTTATCTGGCAGTCCCCTTGGTGTTTGTGAGGAAATAAAATATCTGCCATGTCATTTCTGATGATTGGACAGATGACAACGATATGTATCAACAGCGCTGTCAAATATATTCTCAGGCCAGTATGTTATTAAGGACGTTTTCTATGTGCTCAGATTCAGTTAAATGTTCCCTGTTTAGAACCTACATAACACCATTGTACACTGCTCATTTGTGGTCTATGTACAGGTAAAGGAGTATACAGATACTGAAAGTAGCCTACAATGATGCTTTTAGATTGCTACTTAATGTGCCAAGGTGGCATAGTGCTAGTCAGTTGTTTGTGTCTAAGCACGTACCAACCTGTAAGGCAATCCTGAGACAACTGATGTATGGTTTCAATGATGCTTTTAGATTGCTACTTAATGTGCCTAGGTGGCATAGTGCTGGTCAGTTGTTTCTGTCTAAGCACGTACCAACCTGTAAGGCACTCCTGAGACAACTGATGTATGGTTTCATGTGTCGACTGGACAAGTCTGAGAACTGAATAGTAGAGGCCCTGGTCAACCCTCTAAAGAGCTGCTATCGATTACTTGGAACTTAAGACTACATTGGCACAAAAGTCTTCATACTTTTTATGCACTGTATTATCTATGTTTTATGTTTTCGTTTTACTCTCTTTTTTATAGCTCTATGTCTGTTATTTTATGTGGAACTTGGCGTCTGAAATAAAGATTTATATATATATAAATACATATATATATATCAATGTTTCAGGATTTGTATAACTTTTTACCATTGCATACAAAATCGGAAATGCAATACTAAAAAGATCAGCTTTTGTTAAGAGATCCAAGATTACAAGATCCACAAGGCCTTGGCTAGAAACCAAGGAATGAGTGGGGGCTTGGTCAGCCCACACTCTCCTGAAATGTTGCGTGTGCGTCTTGCCAAGCCCGCGCGTGTGTAAGTTAAGGCTGAGTGTGTGAGGATGTGGAGCACGCGCGGGCAGGAGGAGGGGAGACATTCATTGGAAATTTGGCTAGAATTTAGCCAAGCAAGCATGTTTCAAATATTCACCAAAAATCGACCTTTGATCTTACAGTCAACTTTTTCACAGATTTGTGTTATAAACATTCTCAAGAGTCTTCATATGAACTTGTGATTGAATCAGAGTATCAGTTTTTGACTGGCTGATGTGTAAAGCATTATTTTAGCGTTAGCGATAAGTTCAATTTGCTTTATATCAATCATTTTTGGAGATATGAAGTTGCCTTTGCACACGGTAACATGTTGTAGTGTCTTCCATCGATATACCAAGTTTCGTGTTGATATCTCAAAGATTTGCTGAGACATGACTTCACATCCTGTTTGGCGGCTTTTCTGATGAATTTGATTGGCTGTACCGGACAAACGGTTGTGAGGATCAAAATTCTTTTCGATAACTTTTGTGACGCTTGGTCTGAAGATCATCTCTGGTAACTTTGAAGAAGATATGACAAAAATTGTAGGAGGAGTAGGCTTTCAAAGGTTTTTGATAAAACCGGAAGTAGCGGAAAATCTATATAACCGGAAATTGACGCCATGGGGTGCGTTGAACTCGGCTTGAACCAGGGAATCCAATGGTACCTCATTTTTGAAAATGGGTCATACGGTTCAAAAGTTGCGTGTGTAAACACAAGTCCAACTTTGACCCGTTGGTGGCGCTGGAGTGGTCTAATGGGAGACATGAAACTTGGTGTAGGTATAGAATCAACTGTCCTTAATGAGTGTGCCAAATTTCACAAAAAGTTGTCGAAGGGTTCTAGGGGCTGCCATTGACTTCCATGGAACAAGAATAATAATAATAATAAAACTAACAATAACAATAGGTTTCCTCCTGACGGAGGAATCCTAACTAACAATAACAATAGGTTTCCTCCTGACGGAGGAATCCTAATAATAAAACTAACAATAACAATAGGTTTCCTCCTGACGGAGGAATCCTAAATATAACTGCAAGCAGTAATGGCGGATTCCTCCAAACATTGCGAACCCTTGAAAAATTTATATTCTTGACAAATTGGAACTGTATAGAAAAATCTATGCTGCAGAATTACCAATGGGATACCAAATCTGAAATATAATACCACAAAGATCCACAAGGGCCTATATTTTAACCCAAGGAGTGAAGGGAAGGGGCTTGGTTAGCCTATCCATTCCAGAAAGCCTTTGTGCTTTAGGGCGTGGAATGTAGCGCCACCTATGGGTAATGGTGGGACAGTTGTGGTGTGGCAATTACCCTTGGTCTATACTTTCAAAAAAGCTCGACCAGAGCACACCCCCCGTTCTCAGGGTACCGAGCTTCAGCTCAGTCATGATGCTGGGATGAATGTAGGCCTATATGTAGAGACCGGGGAGACAGACACACCGGCCAGCTGCCCTGATGGGTCCGTGGTAGATCATTAATGCGGGTTGTATCCTACAACGCTCGTGGCCTCCGAGTAGGACATACTGCTGCTGATAGATCAAGACGTTTGGTGGTGGACACATTATTGGACGAGAGTGACATTGTCTGCCTTCAAGAAACCTGGATGGCCAAGCAAGATCTGGACAAATTGAACTCCCTACACAAGAACTTTCATGGTGCTGGAGAGTCCACTACCGATCTCAGCATGAGAATGGTTTGTGGGAGGATAGCTGGTGGTGTAGCTATACTGTGGAACATAAAATATGACCCAACGGTAAAGGTGGTGTGGCTTAACGTTGACTGGGCTATTGGGTTGGAGTTTAATCACAATGAAAATAAATGTACTATTGTAAATGTGTACACATCATATGAATCCTATGACCATGAGGATGAATTTCAGAACAGGTTAGCTTTTATTCAGTCCTTCATAGAGGACAATAGTTCATGTTGTGTCTATGTCATGGGTGATTTTAATGCTGACATGTCAGATAAGCGTTTTTTTTCGCACAACATCTGCAGCAGTTCTGTAATGAAACTAAATTAATGATATCAAGCGTTATTGCCTGATACAAGTTTTACCTATATAAGTGAAACGTGGCACACAACTTCCTGGCTAGACCATATTGTAACCACAGCCGATGCTCATGACTCACTGGAAAGTATAGAGATGTGTTATGGGCTGGCCACCACTGATCACGTACCAGTTGCTATGCTGCTAAATGTTGAGAGTGTACCCTTGTTGCTGGCCCCCCAAGAAAACTGGACTGGTCAAAATTGACCAAAGAGGTTATGCACAGATATTCTCTATTAACTGACAGCTTACATAGTGATGTTGCATTTTCTAGGGATGCCCTAATGTGCACGGATATGAACTGCAAGGATAAACATCATGCTGAAAAGCTCTGTGCCATGTATGATGATATTGTCAAATGTCTTTATGCTTCCAGTGAACCTTTTACTAATCACAAGAGTAAGGTCCCTAACGCACGGCCTGTCTGGAATGAGTTTGTGTCTGAGCAACATGCTGCTGCTAGAGAAGCCTTTAGAGTCTGGTCAGAGGCAGGCAGACCCAGACAGGGAGTGCTGCTTGATAACAAAAACCTCACAAATGCTAGATTTAAATATGCACTCATTTCATTAAGAGAAATGAAAACACAATGAGAGCAGACTCGCTGGCCAGAAAGATGCAGAATAACAATCTTACTGACTTCTGGAAGGAGGTCAAGATCATAAATAATAATAGAACTCCCCTCCCTTCTGATATCAAAGGGGTTAGTTGTCCAGAGAAGATTGCTGATCTATGGCATGAGCACTACAGTAAACTATTTAATTGTGTTCAAAGTAACACAGTGAGATTTGATAATGAATATAAAGGTATCTCTGCAGACTTGATAGTTAGATCAGTAGATATTTATGATGCCATCCACATGCTAGACAACAACAAAGCTTGTGGTATGGATTGCATTTCTGCAGAGCATCTAAAAAATGCCAGTTATAGACTCAGTCCATTTCTAGCCATGTGTCTCACTGGAATTATGGTTCATGGTGTTCTACCGAACTCTATTATGTCAGTACTGTTAGTGCCTGTTGTTAAAGATAAGGCTGGTAAACTGAACAGCATAGACAACTATCGACCCATTGCATTGGCCAGTATCTTGTCTAAAGTGTTTGAGAGAATTATTTGATTGAAATTGGAAATGTATATTCTGACGGCAGAAAATCAGTTTGGTTTTTAAAGAAAACATGGTACTGATCTCTGTATCTATGCTCTGAAGGAGATTGTCTCAGGTACACAAGTCTTAATTTATCTGTATTTTTATGCTTTATTGATGCTTACAAAGCTTTCGATCGAATTTGTCATGAAAAACTGTTTATGAAGCTAATAGCGAGAGGTGTCCCTAAACCTCTTGTGAGGATTTTGGTGTTCTGGTATGCCAATCAAACTTTTCATGTTAAATGGGACAATGTTGTATCAGCTGCTTTCCATGTTGGTAACGGAGTTCGACAAGGAGGAATTTGATTTCCCTTTTTGTTTAATATGGATATGGACGACTTATCAAGCCAGCTGAATAAGACAAATACAGGCTGTCTTGTTGGTGAATCTATTGTCAATCATCTGATGTACGCAGATTATCTGGTTCCACTCAGCCTGTTGCAACAGATGCTATGGGTGTGCTCTCAGTATGGCTTAGATCATGATATAAAATATAATGCAAAGAAAAGCCACATAATGATAGTCAGAAGTAATCAGGACAGGAAATTAACCTTCCCTACCTTTTATTTATCTGGCAGTCCCCTTGGTGTTTGTGAGGAAATAAAATATCTGGGCCATGTCATTTCTGATGATTGGACAGATGACAACGATATGTATCAACAGCGCTGTCAAATATATTCTCAGGCCAGTATGTTATTAAGGACGTTTTCTATGTGCTCAGATTCAGTTCAATGTTCCCTGTTTAGAACCTACATAACACCATTGTACACTGCTCATTTGTGGTCTATGTACAGGAAAAGGAGTATACAGATACTGAAAGTAGCCTACAATGATGCTTTTAGATTGCTACTTAATGTGCCTAGGTGGCATAGTGCTGGTCAGTTGTTTCTGTCTAAGCACGTACCAACCTGTAAGGCACTCCTGAGACAACTGATGTATGGTTTCATGTGTCGACTGGACAAGTCTGAGAACTGAATAGTAGAGGCTCTGGTCAACCCTCTAAAGAGCTGCTATCGATTACTTGGAACTTAAGACTACATTGGCACAAAAGTCTTCATACTTTTTATGCACTGTATTATCTACGTTTTATGTTTTTGTTTTACTCCCTTTTTCATAGCTCTATGTCTGTTATTTTATGTGGAACTTGGCGTCTGAAATAAAGATTTATATATATATGAATACATATATATATATATATATATATCAATGTTTCAGGATTTGTATAACTTTTTACCATTGCATACAAAATCGGTAATCCAAGGCCTTTGCTAGAAACCAAGGAATGAGTGGGGGCTTGGTCAGCCCACACTCTCCTGAAATGTTGCGTGTGCGTCTTGCCAAGCCCGCGCGTGTGTAAGTTAAGGCTGAGTGTGTGAGGATGTGGAGCACGCGCGGGCAGGAGGAGGGGAGACATTCATTGGAAATTTGGCTAGAAATTAGCCAAGCAAGCATGTTTCAAATATTCACCAAAAATCGACCTTTGATCTTACAGTCAACTTTTTCACAGATTTGTGTTATAAACATTCTCAAGAGTCTTCATATGAACTTGTGATTGAATCAGAGTATCAGTTTTTGACTGGCTGATGTGTAAAGCATTATTTTAGCGTTAGCGATAAGTTCAATTTGCTTTATATCAATCATTTTTGGAGATATGAAGTTGCCTTTGCACACGGTAACATGTTGTACTGTCTTCCATCGATATACCAAGTTTCGTGTTGATATCTCAAAGATTTGCTGAGACATGACTTCACATCCTGTTTGGCGGCTTTTCTGATGAATTTGATTGGCTGTACCGGACAAACGGTTGCGAGGATCAAAATTATTTTCGATAACTTTTGTGAGGCTTGGTCTGAAGATCATCTCTGGTAACTTTGAAGAAGATATGACAAAAATTGTAGGAGGAGTAGGCTTTCAAAGGTTTTTGATAAAACCGGAAATAGCGGAAAATCTACATAACCGGAAATTGACGCCATGGGGTGCGTTGAACTCGGCTTGATCCAGGGAATCCAATGGTACCTCATTTTCGAAAATGGGTCATACGGTTCAAAAGTTGCGTGTGTAAACACAAGTCCAACTTTGACCCGTTGGTGGCGCTGGAGTGGTCTAATGGGAGACATGAAACTTGGTGTAGGTATAGAATCAACTGTCCTTAATGAGTGTGCCAAATTTCACAAAAAGTTGTCGAAGGGTTCTAGGGGCTGCCATTGACTTCCATGGAACAAGAATAATAATAATAATAATAAATATAACTGCAAGCAGTAATGGCGGATTCCTCCAAACATTGCGAACCATTGAAAAATGTATATTCTTGACAAATTGGAACTGTATAGAAAAATCTATGCTGCAGAATTACCAATGGGATACAAAATCTGAAATATAATACCACCAGGATCCACAAGGGCCTTTATTTCAACTCAAGGAGTGAAGGGAGGGGGCTTGGTTAGCCTATCCATTCCAGAAAGCCTTTGTGCTTTAGGGCGTGGAATGTAGCGCCACATATGGGTAATGGTGGGACAGTTGTGGTTTGGTAATTACCCTTGGTCTATACTTTCAAAAAAGCTCGACCAGAGAATACCCCCCGCTCTCAGGGTACCGAGCTTCAGCTCAGTCATGATGCTGGGATGAATGTAGGCCTATATGTAGAGACCAGGGAGACAGACACACCGGCCAGCTGCCCTGATGGGTCCGTGGTAGATCATTAATGCGGGTTGTATCCTACAACGCTCGTGGCCTCCGAGTAGGACATACTGCTGCTGATAGATCAAGACGTTTGGTGGTGGACACATTGCTGGACGAGAGTGACATTGTCTGCCTTCAAGAAACCTGGATGACCAAGCAAGATCTGGACAAATTGAACTCCCTACACAAGAACTTTCATGGTGCTGGAGAGTCCACTACCGATCTCAGCATGAGAATGGTTTGTGGGAGGATAGCTGGTGGTGTAGCTATACTGTGGAACATAAAATATGACCCAACGGTAAAGGTGGTGTGGCTTAACGTTGACTGGGCTATTGGGTTGGAGTTTAATCACAATGAAAATAAATGTACTATTGTAAATGTGTACACACCATATGAATCCTATGACCATGAGGATGAATTTCAGAACAGGTTAGCTTTTATTCAGTCCTTCATAGAGGACAATAGTTCATGTTGTGTCTATGTCATGGGTGATTTTAATGCTGACATGTCAGATAAGTGTTTATTCGCACAACATCTGCAGCAGTTCTGTAATGAAACTAAATTAATTATATCAAGCGTTATTGCCTGATACAAGTTTTACCTATATAAGTGAAACGTGGCACACAACTTCCTGGCTAGACCATATTGTAACCACAGCCGATTCTCATGACTCACTGGAAAGTATAGAGATGTGTTATGGGCTGGCCACCACTGATCACATACCAGTTGCTATGCTGCTAAATGTTGAGAGTGTACCCTTGTTGCTGGCCCCCCAAGAAAACTGGACTGGTCAAAATTGACCAAAGAGGTTCGGCACAGATATTCTCTATTAACTAATTCTCGGATATGAACTGCAAGGATAAACATAATGCTGAAAAGCTCTGTGCCATGTATGATGATATTGTCAAATGTCTTTATGCTTCCAGTGAACCTTTTATTAATCACAAGAGTAAGGTCCCTAACGCACGGCCTGTCTGGAATGAGTTTGTGTCTGAGCAACATGCTGCTGCTAGAGAAGCCTTTAGAGTCTGGTCAGAGGCAGGCAGACCCAGACAGAGAGTGCTGCTTGATAACAAAAACCTCACAAATGCTAGATTTAAATATGCACTCGTTTCATTAAGAGAAATGAAAACACAATGAGAGCAGACTCGCTGGCCAGAAAGATGCAGAATAACAATCTTACTGACTTCTGGAAGGAGGTCAAGATCATAAATAATAACAGAACTCCCCTCCCTTCTGATATCAAAGGGGTTAGTTGTCCAGAGAAGATTGCTGATCTATGGCATGAGCACTACAGTAAACTATTTAATTGTGTTCAAAGTAACACAGTGAGAATTGATAATCAATATAAAGGTATCTCTGCAGACTTGATAGTTAGATCAGTAGATATTTATGATGCCATCCACATGCTAGACAACAACAAAGCTTGTGGTATGGATTCCATTTCTGCAGAGCATCTAAAAAATGCCAGTTATAGACTCAGTCCATTTCTAGCCATGTGTCTCACTGGAATTATGGTTCATGGTGTTCTACCGAACTCTATTATGTCAGTACTGTTAGTGCCTGTTGTTAAAGATAAGGCTGGTAAACTGAACAGCATAGACAACTGTAGCGCCTCTCTAGTTTGGTGGATTTGTAATGAGAGGTGGCTAACCTGAGTTCGTTAGTAATTGTTACTAACTTAAACCAATTTAACATATGAAAAAAACAATACAACCAACTGTTAAACAAAAACAGGAAAGATTTACTTCAGACAAAAAATCAGTTCTTCAGTTATTGGTTCAACATTTACATGACATCGTAATGCACATGGACACACAATACAAACTAGCCGGCAATGCTAACTACACGAATACCTTAATTCAGTACAGTTCTACGGTGCAGGCCTGAGTGTAGCTCGTGTGCGTTGTAGCCGTAAACAAAATGGCTGTTTCGCCAGGATGGCACAAAATAACAAGGAGCTGGTACCTCGGATCAGCAGTGCGGTAGCACACGCACTGCGGCAGAAGGGCGGCAGCAGGTGAAGGAGAGACCGACCAAATACTCTTGTGGATTTACGAGACGAACCAACTCAGGAAGAAGACTGAGGACGACGACAATCCCGACCTCCACCGGCTCCAACCTGGCACTCGCTGTCGCTAGTCTGGCGGCAAAGCCCGTGCTTTATCCAAAACCGCCAACAGCCAAACTCCTCTTTCTGGGTTATTGTTGTTGGTTGAGATATTCACCCAACAATATAAACATAACACCACTAATGATAATATAAAATCTTCACTCTTGGTATTTTACCGTACGCTACAATTTTCTTCTCCCTCCAACTCCTCCGCTCGCTCTGTCTTTTTCTACTCCAACCTCATCTACACCAACTTCCCGTGTTACCCTGCCCTTTGACCTCAAACCGGATTGGCTTAACATCATAATCAAAATTAAAGCAACAACATAGATTCACAAAACATTCATCTTACTCTCTTCATATTTGTAACCGGTACATTTTAACATGCGTTTTTTAAACAACAGATATACATTTCCAAATGCTGTATTCAGTAAAACATGAACAATATGCATTTCTCATCAAATCAAAATCATACTCTCAAACCTTAAAGTCTATTTATTAAACTATGAACTTAAGTATTATGTATTCAAACTTTTATATTTATGTAATAGGATTGTTTCAACAGAAATGTTTACCACCCGGGCTACACAACTATCGACCCATTGCATTGGCCAGTATCTTGTCTAAAGTGTTTGAGAGAATTATTTGATTGAAATTGGAAATGTATATTCTGACTGCAGAAAATCAGTTTGGTTTTAAAAGAAAACATGGTACTGATCTCTGTATCTATGCTCTGAAGGAGATTGTCTCAGGTACACAAGTCTTAATTCATCTGTATTTTTATGCTTTATTGATGCTTACAAAGCTTTCGATCGAATTTGTCATGAAAAACTGTTTATGAAGCTAATAGCGAGAGGTTTCCCTAAACCTCTTGTGAGGATTTTGGTGTTCTGGTATGCAAATCAAACTTTTCATGTTAAATGGGACAATGTTGTATCAGCTGCTTTCCATGTTGGTAACGGAGTTCGACAAGGAGGAATTTGATTTCCCTTTTTGTTTAATATGGATATGGACGACTTATCAAGCCAGCTGAATAAGACAAATACAGGCTGTCTTGTTGGTGAATCTATTGTCAATCATCTGATGTACGCAGATTATCTGGTTCCACTCAGCCTGTTGCAACAGATGCTATGGGTGTGCTCTCAGTATGGCTTAGATCATGATATAAAATATAATGCAAAGAAAAGCCACATAATGATAGTCAGAAGTAATCAGGACAGGAAATTAACCTTCCCTACCTTTTATTTATCTGGCAGTCCCCTTGGTGTTTGTGAGGAAATAAAATATCTGCCATGTCATTTCTGATGATTGGACAGATGACAACGATATGTATCAACAGCGCTGTCAAATATATTCTCAGGCCAGTATGTTATTAAGGATGTTTTCTATGTGCTCAGATTCAGTTAAATGTTCCCTGTTTAGAACCTACATAACACCATTGTACACTGCTCATTTGTGGTCTATGTACAGGTAAAGGAGTATACAGATACTGAAAGTAGCCTACAATGATGCTTTTAGATTGCTACTTAATGTGCCAAGGTGGCATAGTGCTAGTCAGTTGTTTGTGTCTAAGCACGTACCAACCTGTAAGGCAATCCTGAGACAACTGATGTATGGTTTCAATGATGCTTTTAGATTGCTACTTAATGTGCCTAGGTGGCATAGTGCTGGTCAGTTGTTTCTGTCTAAGCACGTACCAACCTGTAAGGCACTCCTGAGACAACTGATGTATGGTTTCATGTGTCGACTGGACAAGTCTGAGAACTGAATAGTAGAGGCCCTGGTCAACCCTCTAAAGAGCTGCTATCGATTACTTGGAACTTAAGACTACATTGGCACAAAAGTCTTCATACTTTTTATGCACTGTATTATCTATGTTTTATGTTTTCGTTTTACTCTCTTTTTTATAGCTCTATGTCTGTTATTTTATGTGGAACTTGGCGTCTGAAATAAAGATTTATATATATATAAATACATATATATATATCAATGTTTCAGGATTTGTATAACTTTTTACCATTGCATACAAAATCGGAAATGCAATACTAAAAAGATCAGCTTTTGTTAAGAGATCCAAGATTACAAGATCCACAAGGCCTTGGCTAGAAACCAAGGAATGAGTGGGGGCTTGGTCAGCCCACACTCTCCTGAAATGTTGCGTGTGCGTCTTGCCAAGCCCGCGCGTGTGTAAGTTAAGGCTGAGTGTGTGAGGATGTGGAGCACGCGCGGGCAGGAGGAGGGGAGACATTCATTGGAAATTTGGCTAGAAATTAGCCAAGCAAGCATGTTTCAAATATTCACCAAAAATCGACCTTTGATCTTACAGTCAACTTTTTCACAGATTTGTGTTATAAACATTCTCAAGAGTCTTCATATGAACTTGTGATTGAATCAGAGTATCAGTTTTTGACTGGCTGATGTGTAAAGCATTATTTTAGCGTTAGCGATAAGTTCAATTTGCTTTATATCAATCATTTTTGGAGATATGAAGTTGCCTTTGCACACGGTAACATGTTGTAGTGTCTTCCATCGATATACCAAGTTTCGTGTTGATATCTCAAAGATTTGCTGAGACAGGACTTCACATCCTGTTTGGCGGCTTTTCTGATGAATTTGATTGGCTGTACCGGACAAACGGTTGTGAGGATCAAAATTCTTTTCGATAACTTTTGTGACGCTTGGTCTGAAGATCATCTCTGGTAACTTTGAAGAAGATATGACAAAAATTGTAGGAGGAGTAGGCTTTCAAAGGTTTTTGATAAAACCGGAAGTAGCGGAAAATCTATATAACCGGAAATTGACGCCATGGGGTGCGTTGAACTCGGCTTGAACCAGGGAATCCAATGGTACCTCATTTTTGAAAATGGGTCATACGGTTCAAAAGTTGCGTGTGTAAACACAAGTCCAACTTTGACCCATTGGTGGCGCTGGAGTGGTCTAATGGGAGACATGAAACTTGGTGTAGGTATAGAATCAACTGTCCTTAATGAGTGTGCCAAATTTCACAAAAAGTTGTCGAAGTGTTCTAGGGGCTGCCATTGACTTCCATGGAACAAGAATAATAATAATAATAAAACTAACAATAACAATAGGTTTCCTCCTGACGGAGGAATCCTAATAATATAACTGCAAGCAGTAATGGCGGATTCCTCCAAACATTGCGAACCATTGAAAAATGTATTTCCTGTACAAATTGTCACTGTTAAGAATAATCCATGCTGCACATATACCAATGGGATAAACTCATTTAATGCAACACCAATACGATCCACAAGGGTCTTTGTTTCAAGCCAAGTAATGAGTGGGGGCTTGGTCAGGCCACAATTTCCTGGAATGTATTTTTGGGATTGTCTATATAACTGTAATGTGAATTTCAATTGAAAGTGCAATTAAAATGTGTGTTTGTATCCTTTATTGCAGTCAGTTATTGCAAAATCCTTTTGTCACTGACTGGATTGTTTTGTTTTTTACGTACTGTCTCACAAAGCAGAATATTTACATTTAGTCATTTAGCAGACGTTCTTATCCAGAGTGGCTTACAGTAAGTACAGGGACATTCCCCCCTAGGCAAGTAGGGTGAGGTGCCTTGCCCAGGGACACAACATCATTTGGCACAGTGGGGAATCGATCCGGCAACCTTCTGATTACTAGCTTGACTACCTCACTGCTCAGCCATCTGACTCCAATATATGAATATGTCTTGACAGCTTAAGATAAACACTACAGCTAGATTATTGCATTAGAAAGTTATCATGTGGAAAATTGTCTGTCTGTGTAATGCACTAATGTGCACTTATGTCAATGTATGATTTTATCAGAACAATAATTTGTTCTAGAATTGAAAGGAGGCATTGCATTAATTAGCTATATGGCAACAGTTAAAGTGTGTTGAAGTAAAGCAGAGGATGTTTAAAAAGAGATTCACTATGTATGAATATGGATGTATAAGAAAACAAAAGGCAAGAACAAAAACAAGGAGATTTGTAATTGTGATAACAAGGCACAAACAAAAACTCAACAAATTATTCTTTAGTAATCATTCAATGATCTCACTGAGTGAAAAACAATATTACACAACATGATTAAGGATTACAGCTACATTTTAACATGAAACAAAGGTTTGTAATTGAAAACATTGGGTACAATTTAAGAAATAGTATAAACACATTTCAACTATAGTATCATTTGTTACCTAATTTGTATTTTGTGTTTTTTGAGGCATGTCACCCAATGAAAAATCATATTGAGCAGGTTAACCAATGTTTTGCTGCTCCTGAATCTTCAGCAATGTTGAAAGTGCTTTGTGGTGTGGTTGTCAGCAGGACTTTGCTATAGAAAAAACGGACAGACACATCTCTAAAAGTGTACCATTTGTCTATCACCAACACATCATTTCCCCACACGTGACCATGATGGAGGCAGTCATGTCAGACACAGCATACACTGTTTGTCCATCACTTTGTGGGTCCTAGTCATGATTTTCTCTTTTTCTCTCTGCTCCAAGACTTTTACCAGTACATTTACCTGCACACACAGGAAACATTTAAACAACATTTTAGTAAATCAACACACTGTAAAACCCCTTTATGCATTCAGATTACTGCAAGGTTTCATGTGAAATCTGTTACAAATTATAGTATTACAAAAAGTCAAATGGCAAGTTCCTTGGCATGATTTGCTATTACAGGACATTGAAACAGATGCATTATTTATATGTATAATATTAGGATAGCACTTCTTCTACTTCTTCTTTTTTTACATGGTAAATCATTTTAAGTGACTTTCTATTCGATGTGTTCTTGGATCAGAAATGATGTCGTTATTGATCTGGTCTGCTGGTTGTTTGGAAGAAACTCATCGTAACAAAAGGCCAAGTTTTGCACACATGTCAATTGGGATCGTTCATTGATGAAAATAGCATTCTGTCCTTGATTTTGGCGAGATGGGGTCAGCATTATGTCTGCAACTTTGACTGGGTTCCTTCAAAGAAAAAGGGGTTGAAACAAACAAGTGTGAGTACAATGAAACCAACATCTTACATAACAGCATACTTTGAAATCGCATTTAACATTATCAAAGTACCTATTTTTTTTCATCACACACAAACCAATTGTGTTTCTGTGGGGTGAAGTCCTGAAGATGACCATTTTTGTGTTTTGGTGGCTTCCTGAAGTACAGCAGTGAAGTATGCCTTAAACGTTCCTTGTTTCACTTCTGAAACCTGGAATATACCCTTCTACTCTGATGTGCATCTTCGTAGTTGATGTTAAATTGAATCTATCGACAGATTACACACAGTTTGTTTAAAATGTGAAACTGATTTGACATTGCAACCACATCTTTAAACTGTACGAAAAAATAATAAATGCCTTTCCCAAGTTGAGCTCTTTGTCTTTAAACACTGCCTATGTATATAGACCATATTAACTATAAATTAATAACAAGTTTGAAGAGTCCATTAGCCGTAAAAGTAAACATTGAAACTGCAGCTTAAGACATGTTCAGGGCAAAACAGAAGTGTGACAGTGTTTGGGACCGAGGAAAAAATGCATATAGTAGCGGCTTTGTTTTAGTAAACGAACATATTAGTGGGGTCCAGAGAGAATAAAAGTATGATCTTTTTAAAAGCGCAATCTACGTTGTTTCAAGGTTATTGTGCTAAATTGAAGTTAACCTAGAGCTACGTCTATAAACTATTACTCAAAAGTATAGCTAACTTGTACATGTTGACGTTTATCGTTGATGAAAACAATTGGTTAACCTTTAGTATAACATCAGAAAAGACAGAAACATATTAGATTATTATACATAAGAAAATGTACCTTTCAAAGTGCTTGGATGATCTGTAGTTTCCTTGCAGTCGTGTGAATTAAATTACGATACTGTACAAACGTGCATAGGTAATGGACATTGTTGCTCTGGCAAGAGCTTGTTTGCCCTGATTGGCTGATCTCCCTTTCAACTTGTTTTGTTCGTTTTGTGGCTGCATTAAAACGATAAGCCTATTATTAGTTAAGTTAAATAAAATGTAATCGCAATATCATGTAGTTCTGTAATAATGTATTTTACCACTTTAACATCAGTGTTGCCTTCTGCCTCCAGGTACATGACATTGTTGTTTTTTTACGTCAGTGCACTGTTGAGCTAGGGAAAACACTTTCACTTTGACGTGACTTTGAGGAGTAAGTTATTTTATTAACTGTGGTATAATATTGGAATAAATATAGGAGTCAAAATGTTGATCGCTATTTGGAGCTTGTTTAAAAAGAAAGTGATTGCGGGGTGACAGGTCATGTTGCTTGATAATTGTCTACATGCAGTGTGCCGCACACTTCAACAAATAACCATTTCAAAGTAAACAAAGGCGACCTGAAAACAAGTATTTACTTTGCATTCATGATCTGAACGAGCCCAGTTCTTCTTGGCCGCTGTAGAACGTTTGCTGGAACGTGGCATCTAAAAAATACAGAAAAAATCACAACTATAAAAAGCCACATACCACACTACTGAACAACTATTTCATAATCTTAAATAATTGTAACTTCATGCTCAACAGTTCTAGTATACAGACCTTTAAGAACATGATAAGATGGTTTGAATTCTCAAGACACCAACCTCTTTTTACTTTACACATCCAATATTTCCCTGTATTCTATTTCAACTGTGTACATTCGAATGTAAGTCTGTAGATATTAAGAAGCAGATAGATTGAAGACTATAAAAACAAATTTGTGTATATATAGATAAAATGTTACATTAGTACGAGCCCTTGACCTTTTAATAGCATTAAGGGGTATGTGACTACATATGTTTAAAATTTCGCTATATAGTTTCGAGAACAAACAATGAAATAATTCCTGGAATTTCCGCTGATACTTAACCACTTTCAGACCGACTTCAAACGTTCGCTTAAATGTTTTCTATTTTCCACAAAATCGAGAGTTATTTAACACTTTGTTAGCACTATCCTTGGTCACAATGTTTGAGTTAAATTATCCGGACACCTTCTAAAATGGCTGTTTCTCAAACCAATTAGCACTAGGCTACGGCTAGCACTACAGCTATCTTATCAAACAAGTTACAAACGTACTGTAGAACGTAACCCGTTAATGAGCAGCGTCACAATATGTGATCGTTCGAATGTCGGTCCCACAGCGTAACATGACAATAATGTTAAAAGTTTTATAGCTTGCAAGCCTGCAATACATACTGTAAACAAAGAAATCCTTAGCTCACCTAGCCTAGCTCAAATTAGCTAATATCTTGTTAGCTAATAACACGCCTTAAAACTATATCAAATAGTCTTCCAATTATCATTCATATAATAACGCTAAGATACATGTTTTGTAGGCTACTGTCGTTATATGTAATGATTACTCACGGTCAAATAGTGCAACAAGGAAAATGAAAAGGGCTGCAGTAGTAACGCTAGTTGTCTTCAGGTCTTCAGAGATGAAATAAGTCTTCTTGTTTGGGTCCTGAAGGTGGAGTGCTGAAGCTCAAAATCGTGCATTAGAACGATCCCTCGCGATAGAGGAGCAGGATTTTTCTGTATCGCTTTAATACTTTCCTTCAACCCTTTTACAATGTGTTTGCATGTCCAGTTACTGCACATTTTTCAACAAACAAACATTTTGTTTCTTTATCGACACAGGCAAGTTTTCAGGACACCTATAGTCCGCATCCAATCAGAGCTCATATACGTGACACCTTCATAACATCCACCAATCGTGTACCCCAATATTCAACGTAGGACGTAAACATTCACATGCATTTTGGTGAGCCGGTAATACTGTCAGTGGGTGACAGACCTTCAAATGCATAAAAACAAGTCAAACAATTGTATTATTCAGGTATTCCGTAAAGAAGCATAGCAACATTACACTTGAACCAGCATATTTGTTAGGCTATATTATTAATTGGAAGTGCATTTTATGTGAATATTATTTATAATAACTAAATATATAGTTCAAGAAATGATCTGATTTAAAATAACTACTTTCTTTCCTTCACTTTTGTCTTGTAATACACAAAGATACAAGCCCTAAAGGGAACCTTTCCCTGAGGAAGCAACTACAATTCGAGCCCTATGCTCAAGCCTTACCAGAGTTGGTGTATCACAGTGAACTAGACATCCCATTCAACATTATATGCAAAAGGGAAAAATACACCAAACGAACATTTAGCAGAAAGAGACTAAGTAAAAATGTACATTTACATTACATTTATTCATTTAGCAGACGCTTTTATCCAAAGCGACTTCCAAGAGAGAGCTTTACAAAGTGCATAGGTCACTGATAATAACAACAAGATAGCCCCACAGCATTGCAAGTAGTCAAAAACAAGAAGTACATATTGTGAACAACCAAAAAATAGTGCTAAAGGGAAGAAACCATAAGAGCATGTAGTTAAACAAGTTAAAATTACATAACATTAATCTCTAAGTGCAAGTGTACCTGTAGGAAAGCAATACAAATAGGAATAACTCAAATAGAATACAACAGTTTAAATCAGCTACCACTAACCAACAAGAGCAACAGTCTAAGCAAGAGTCATTGTGATCCTTGAGGAAACTTGCGTTGGGTTCAGCAAACCATTCTTAAGTACCATTGTACTCCCGGAACAAGTTCGTCTTGAGCCTTCTCTTGAAGGTGGAGAGACAGTCCGTGTCTCAAATGTATAGTGTGTGATACACACATAGCTGGCAAGTTGCTAGTTTCTGCTGACAGGCAAATGGATGAAAACCTCTGACTGTATATCCGTGGTAGGGATTAGGTTGCTTCAGAGGCAAAGTACCATTTCAATAGCTTCAGGGACTAGTCAGCTAAATCTCCCATCCCAAATCAGTCTACCATCTCCAGTCAGATCGGGCTACCATCTCCAGCCAGCTCAGTCTCCCATCATCAGCCAGCTCATGGTCTCTTCACCAGCCAGTTCAGTCTACAGTACACTCAACAAGTATTAGAAACAACACAGCTTACACTCTCCAACTGCAACATATTATACAATCAGATGTTAAAAACAACCTCTCACTCAAATTTTATGTTACTTTTGACAGGGTTTGACAATATTTATTTAAAGCTCAGCAGCCTTGTATTACTGTTATTTCGGAGCCGGAAGCTTGTAGTCTAGCTTCTTGACACATGATCCTGTTATGAACAATTTGATTTGCTAACAAGATGATATACCAGTTCTGGTTGCTTGGACAGTTTAGGTAGCTAAATTGGAAATGTATATTCTGACTGCAGACAATCAGTTTGGTTTTAAAAGAAAACATGGTACTGATCTCTGTATCTAGGCTCTGAAGGAGATTGTCTCAGGTACACAAGTCTTAATTAATCTGTATTTTTATGCTTTATTGATGCTTACAAAGCTTTCGATCGAATTTGTCATAAAAAACTGTTTAGGAAGCTAATAGCGAGAGGTGTCCCTAAACCTCTTGTGAGGATTTTGGTGTTCTGGTATGCCAATCAAACTTTTCATGTTAAATGGGACAATGTTGTATCAGCTCCTTAACGGAGTTCGACAAGGAGGAATTTGATTTCCCTTTTTGTTTAATATGGATATGGACGACTTATCAAGCCAGCTGAATAAGACAAATACAGGCTGTCTTGTTGGTGAATCTATTGTCAATCATCTGATGTACGCAGATGATCTGGTTCCACTCAGCCTGTTGCAACAGATGCTATGGGTGTGCTCTCAGTATGGCTTAGATCATGATATCAAATATAATGCAAAGAAAAGCCACATAATGATAGTCAGAAGTAATCAGGACAGGAAATTAACCTTCCCTACCTTTTATTTATCTGGCAGTCCCCTTGGTGTTTGTGAGGAAATAAAATATCTGGGCCATGTCATTTCTGATGATTGGACAGATGACAACGATATGTATCAACAGCAGTGTTTCCCACACATAGACTAATTTGTGGCGGTGCGGCACAGAATCAACACCGGCCGCCACACATTGCGTTTCGTAAACATTTTTTTTTATCGCTATTTAGGTAAAAACACGCAGCGTATTCGTTCAGCTGCATTTCCTTTCCCTGCTCTCCCTCCGTCTCTTTCACGCACGCGTCTTTCTCACATACACACACAGTCACTACGTCAGCACACGTTAGCAACGATGCATACGCCGTTCTAGTGAGACCGACAGCTACATCAGCGAGCCTTCAGCATTAGTGCCGTAGCTAAAGGTCTAGGAAAGTTGAGGCTACTTTTCGCTAGGTACCGACGGACATGTCTTAATCGAAGGTTCCCCTTCGTTGTTTTGGTGAGAAGTTTCAAGAGCTAGCTACTTACCCGGCGTCATGGAGCCGACCAGTTAAATAGTTATTTAGCACCCTGTATGCAGCGTCGCTACCTGCATATGCAGAAATTATTTGTTTGTTGTTGTTGATTGATTTTGTGAATTATTTCGACCCCCCCCCCCCGGTCTGACATGAAACAACACCCCCCCCCCCCCCCCCCCCGCCACATATAGCTTTCTAATCTGTGGGAAACACTGAACAGCGCTGTAAAATATATTCTCAGGCCAGTATGTTATTAAGGACGTTTTCTATGTGCTCAGATTCAGTTAAATGTTCCCTGTTTAGAACCTACATAACACCATTGTACACTGCTCATTTGTGGTCTATGTACAGGTAAAGGAGTATACAGATACTGAAAGTAGCCTACAATGATGCTTTTAGATTGCTACTTAATGTGCCAAGGTGGCATAGTGCTAGGCAGTTGTTTGTGTCTAAGCACGTACCAACCTGTAAGGCAATCCTGAGACAACTGATGTATGGTTTCAATGATGCTTTTAGATTGCTACTTAATGTGCCTAGGTGGCATAGTGCTGGTCAGTTGTTTCTGTCTAAGCACGTACCAACCTGTAAGGCACTCCTGAGACAACTGATGTATGGTTTCATGTGTCGACTGGACAAGTCTGAGAACTGAATAGTAGAGGCCCTGGTCAACCCTCTAAAGAGCTGCTATCGATTACTTGGAACTTAAGACTACATTGGCACAAAAGTCTTCATACTTTTTATGCACTGTATTATCTATGTTTTATGTTTTCGTTTTACTCTCTTTTTTATAGCTCTATGTCTGTTATTTTATGTGGAACTTGGCGTCTGAAATAAAGATTTATATATATATAAATACATATATATATATCAATGTTTCAGGATTTGTATAACTTTTTACCATTGCATACAAAATCGGAAATGCAATACTAAAAAGATCAGCTTTTGTTAAGAGATCCAAGATTACAAGATCCACAAGGCCTTGGCTAGAAACCAAGGAATGAGTGGGGGCTTGGTCAGCCCACACTCTCCTGAAATGTTGCGTGTGCGTCTTGCCAAGCCCGCGCGTGTGTAAGTTAAGGCTGAGTGTGTGAGGATGTGGAGCACGCGCGGGCAGGAGGAGGGGAGACATTCATTGGAAATTTGGCTAGAAATTAGCCAAGCAAGCATGTTTCAAATATTCACCAAAAATCGACCTTTGATCTTACAGTCAACTTTTTCACAGATTTGTGTTATAAACATTCTCAAGAGTCTTCATATGAACTTGTGATTGAATCAGAGTATCAGTTTTTGACTGGCTGATGTGTAAAGCATTATTTTAGCGTTAGCGATAAGTTCAATTTGCTTTATATCAATCATTTTTGGAGATATGAAGTTGCCTTTGCACACGGTAACATGTTGTAGTGTCTTCCATCGATATACCAAGTTTCGTGTTGATATCTCAAAGATTTGCTGAGACAGGACTTCACATCCTGTTTGGCGGCTTTTCTGATGAATTTGATTGGCTGTACCGGACAAACGGTTGTGAGGATCAAAATTATTTTCGATAACTTTTGTGACGCTTGGTCTGAAGATCATCTCTGGTAACTTTGAAGAAGATATGACAAAAATTGTAGGAGGAGTAGGCTTTCAAAGGTTTTTGATAAAACCGGAAGTAGCGGAAAATCTATATAACCGGAAATTGACGCCATGGGGTGCGTTGAACTCGGCTTGAACCAGGGAATCCAATGGTACCTCATTTTTGAAAATGGGTCATACGGTTCAAAAGTTGCGTGTGTAAACACAAGTCCAACTTTGACCCGTTGGTGGCGCTGGAGTGGTCTAATGGGAGACATGAAACTTGGTGTAGGTATAGAATCAACTGTCCTTAATGAGTGTGCCAAATTTCACAAAAAGTTGTCGAAGTGTTCTAGGGGCTGCCATTGACTTCCATGGAACAAGAATAATAATAATAATAAAACTAACAATAACAATAGGTTTCCTCCTGACGGAGGAATCCTAAATATAACTGCAAGCAGTAATGGCGGATTCCTCCAAACATTGCGAACCATTGAAAAATGTATATTCTTGACAAATTGGAACTGTATAGAAAAATCTATGCTGCAGAATTACCAATGGGATACCAAATCTGAAATATAATACCATCAAGATCCACAAGGGCCTTTATTTCAACTCAAGGAGTGAAGGGAGGGGGCTTGGTTAGCCTATCCATTCCAGAAAGCCTTTGTGCTTTAGGGCGTGGAATGTAGCGCCACATATGGGTAATGGTGGGACAGTTGTGGTTTGGTAATTACCCTTGGTCTATACTTTCAAAAAAGCTCGACCAGAGAATACCCCCCGCTCTCAGGGTACCGAGCTTCAGCTCAGTCATGATGCTGGGATGAATGTAGGCCTATATGTAGAGACCAGGGAGACAGACACACCGGCCAGCTGCCCTGATGGGTCCGTGGTAGATCATTAATGCGGGTTGTATCCTACAACGCTCGTGGCCTCCGAGTAGGACATACTGCTGCTGATAGATCAAGACGTTTGGTGGTGGACACATTGCTGGGCGAGAGTGACATTGTCTGCCTTCAAGAAACCTGGATGACCAAGCAAGATCTGGACAAATTGAACTCCCTACACAAGAACTTTCATGGTGCTGGAGAGTCCACTACCGATCTCAGCATGAGAATGGTTTGTGGGAGGATAGCTGGTGGTGTAGCTATACTGTGGAACATTAAATATGACCCAACGGTAAAGGTGGTGTGGCTTAACGTTGACTGGGCTATTGGGTTGGAGTTTAATCACAATGAAAATAAATGTACTATTGTAAATGTGTACACACCATATGAATCCTATGACCATGAGGATGAATTTCAGAACAGGTTAGCTTTTATTCAGTCCTTCATAGAGGACAATAGTTCATGTTGTGTCTATGTCATGGGTGATTTTAATGCTGACATGTCAGATAAGCGTTTTTTTTCGCACAACATCTGCAGCAGTTCTGTAATGAAACTAAATTAATGATATCAAGCGTTATTGCCTGATACAAGTTTTACCTATATAAGTGAAACGTGGCACACAACTTCCTGGCTAGACCATATTGTAACCACAGCCGATGCTCATGACTCACTGGAAAGTATAGAGATGTGTTATGGGCTGGCCACCACTGATCACATACCAGTTGCTATGCTGCTAAATGTTGAGAGTGTACCCTTGTTGCTGGCCCCCCAAGAAAACTGGACTGGTCAAAATTGACCAAAGAGGTTATGCACAGATATTCTCTATTAACTGACAGCTTACATAGTGATGTTGCATTTTCTAGGGATGCCCTAATGTGCACGGATATGAACTGCAAGGATAAACATCATGCTGAAAAGCTCTGTGCCATGTATGATGATATTGTCAAATGTCTTTATGCTTCCAGTGAACCTTTTATTAATCACAAGAGTAAGGTCCCTAACGCACGGCCTGTCTGGAATGAGTTTGTGTCTGAGCAACATGCTGCTGCTAGAGAAGCCTTTAGAGTCTGGTCAGAGGCAGGCAGACCCAGACAGGGAGTGCTGCTTGATAACAAAAACCTCACAAATGCTAGATTTAAATATGCACTCGTTTCATTAAGAGAAATGAAAACACAATGAGAGCAGACTCGCTGGCCAGAAAGATGCAGAATAACAATCTTACTGACTTCTGGAAGGAGGTCAAGATCATCAATAATAACAGAACTCCCCTCCCTTCTGATATCAAAGGGGTTAGTTGTCCAGAGAAGATTGCTGATCTATGGCATGAGCACTACAGTAAACTATTTAATTGTGTTAAAGGTAACACAGTGAGAATTGATAATGAATATAAAGGTATCTCTGCAGACTTGATAGTTAGATCAGTAGATATTTATGATGCCATCCACATGCTAGACAACAAGAAAGCTTGTGGTATGGATTGCATTTCTGCAGAGCATCTAAAAAATGCCAGTTATAGACTCAGTCCATTTCTAGCCATGTGTCTCACTGGAATTATGGTTCATGGTGTTCTACCGAACTCTATTATGTCAGTACTGTTAGTGCCTGTTGTTAAAGATAAGGCTGGTAAACTGAACAGCATAGACAACTATCGACCCATTGCATTGGCCAGTATCTTGTCTAAAGTGTTTGAGAGAATTATTTGATTGAAATTGGAAATGTATATTCTGACTGCAGAAAATCAGTTTGGTTTTAAAAGAAAACATGGTACTGATCTCTGTATCTATGCTCTGAAGGAGATTGTCTCAGGTACACAAGTCTTAATTCATCTGTATTTTTATGCTTTATTGATGCTTACAAAGCTTTCGATCGAATTTGTCATGAAAAACTGTTTATGAAGCTAATAGTGAGAGGTGTCCCTAAACCTCTTGTGAGTATTTTGGTGTTCTGGTATGCCAATCAAACTTTTCATGTTAAATGGGACAATGTTGTATCAGCTCCTTTCCATGTTGGTAACGGAGTTCGACAAGGAGGAATTTGACTTCCCTTTTTGTTTAATATGGATATGGACGACTTATCAAGCCAGCTGAATAAGACAAATACAGGCTGTCTTGTTGGTGAATCTATTGTCAATCATCTGATGTACGCAAATGATCTGGTTCCACTCAGCCTGTTGCAACAGATGCTATGGGTGTGCTCTCAGTATGGCTTAGATCATGATATAAAATATAATGCAAAGAAAAGCCACATAATGATAGTCAGAAGTAATCAGGACAGGAAATTAACCTTCCCTACCTTTTATTTATCTGGCAGTCCCCTTGGTGTTTGTGAGGAAATAAAATATCTGGGCCATGTCATTTCTGATGATTGGACAGATGACAACGATATGTATCAACAGCGCTGTCAAATATATTCTCAGGCCAGTATGTTATTAAGGACATTTTCTATGTGCTCAGATTCAGTTAAATGTTCCCTGTTTAGAACCTACATAACACCATTGCACACTGCTCATTTGTGGTCTATGTACAGGAAAAGGAGTATACAGATACTGAAAGTAGCCTACAATGATGCTTTTAGATTGCTACTTAATGTGCCAAGGTGGCATAGTGCTAGTCAGTTGTTTGTGTCTAAGCACGTACCAACCTGTAAGGCAATCCTGAGACAACTGATGTATGGTTTCAATGATGCTTTTAGATTGCTACTTAATGTGCCTAGGTGGCATAGTGCTGGTCAGTTGTTTCTGTCTAAGCACGTACCAACCTGTAAGGCACTCCTGAGACAACTGATGTATGGTTTCATGTGTCGACTGGACAAGTCTGAGAACTGAATAGTAGAGGCCCTGGTCAACCCTCTAAAGAGCTGCTATCGATTACTTGGAACTTAAGACTACATTGGCACAAAAGTCTTCATACTTTTTATGCACTGTATTATCTATGTTTTATGTTTTCGTTTTACTCTCTTTTTTATAGCTCTATGTCTGTCATTTTATGTGGAACTTGGCGTCTGAAATAAAGATTTATATATATATAAATACATATATATATATATCAATGTTTCAGGATTTGTATAACTTTTTACCATTGCATACAAAATCGGAAATGCAATACTAAAAAGATCAGCTTTTGTTAAGAGATCCAAGATTACAAGATCCACAAGGCCTTGGCTAGAAACCAAGGAATGAGTGGGGGCTTGGTCAGCCCACACTCTCCTGAAATGTTGCGTGTGCGTCTTGCCAAGCCCGCGCGTGTGTAAGTTAAGGCTGAGTGTGTGAGGATGTGGAGCACGCGCGGGCAGGAGGAGGGGAGACATTCATTGGAAATTTGGCTAGAAATTAGCCAAGCAAGCATGTTTCAAATATTCACCAAAAATCGACCTTTGATCTTACAGTCAACTTTTTCACAGATTTGTGTTATAAACATTCTCAAGAGTCTTCATATGAACTTGTGATTGAATCAGAGTATCAGTTTTTGACTGGCTGATGTGTAAAGCATTATTTTAGCGTTAGCGATAAGTTCAATTTGCTTTATATCAATCATTTTTGGAGATATGAAGTTGCCTTTGCACACGGTAACATGTTGTAGTGTCTTCCATCGATATACCAAGTTTCGTGTTGATATCTCAAAGATTTGCTGAGACATGACTTCACATCCTGTTTGGCGGCTTTCCTGATGAATTTGATTGGCTGTACCGGACAAACGGTTGTGAGGATCAAAATTCTTTTCGATAACTTTTGTGACGCTTGGTCTGAAGATCATCTCTGGTAACTTTGAAGAAGATATGACAAAAATTGTAGGAGGAGTAGGCTTTCAAAGGTTTTTGATAAAACCGGAAATAGCGGAAAATCTATATAACCGGAAATTGACGCCATGGGGTGCGTTGAACTCGGCTTGATCCAGGGAATCCAATGGTACCTCATTTTTGAAAATGGGTCATACGGTTCAAAAGTTGCGTGTGTAAACACAAGTCCAACTTTGACCCGTTGGTGGCGCTGGAGTGGTCTAATGGGAGACATGAAACTTGGTGTAGGTATAGAATCAACTGTCTTTAATGAGTGTGCCAAATTTCACAAAAAGTTGTCGAAGGGTTCTAGGGGCTGCCATTGACTTCCATGGAACAAGAATAATAATAATAATAAAACTAACAATAACAATAGGTTTCCTCCTGACGGAGGAATCCTAAATATAACTGCAAGCAGTAATGGCGGATTCCTCCAAACATTGCGAACCATTGAAAAATGTATATTCTTGACAAATTGGAACTGTATAGAAAAATCTATGCTGCAGAATTACCAATGGGATACCAAATCTGAAATATAATACCATCAAGATCCACAAGGGCCTTTATTTCAACCCAAGGAGTGAAGGGAGGGGGCTTGGTTAGCCTATCCATTCCAGAAAGCCTTTGTGCTTTAGGGCGTGGAATGTAGCGCCACCTATGGGTAATGGTGGGACAGTTGTGGTTTGGTAATTACCCTTGGTCTATACTTTCAAAAAAGCTCGACCAGAGCATACCCCCCGCTCTCAGGGTACCGAGCTTCAGCTCAGTCATGATGCTGGGATGAATGTAGGCCTATATGTAGAGACCAGGGAGACAGACACACCGGCCAGCTGCCCTGATGGGTCCGTGGTAGATCATTAATGCGGGTTGTATTCTACAACGCTCGTGGCCTCCGAGTAGGACATACTGCTGCTGATAGATCAAGACGTTTGGTGGTGGACACATTGCTGGGCGAGAGTGACATTGTCTCTCTTCAAGAAACCTGGATGGCCAAGCAAGATCTGGACAAATTGAACTCCCTACACAAGAACTTTCATGGTGCTGGAGAGTCCACTACCGATCTCAGCATGAGAATGGTTTGTGGGAGGATAGCTGGTGGTGTAGCTATACTGTGGAACATAAAATATGACCCAACGGTAAAGGTGGTGTGGCTTAACGTTGACTGGGCTATTGGGTTGGAGTTTAATCACAATGAAAATAAATGTACTATTGTAAATGTGTACACACCATATGAATCCTATGACCATGAGGATGAATTTCAGAACAGGTTAGCTTTTATTCAGTCCTTCATAGAGGACAATAGTTCATGTTGTGTCTATGTCATGGGTGATTTTAATGCTGACATGTCAGATAAGCGTTTTTTTTCGCACAACATCTGCAGCAGTTCTGTAATGAAACTAAATTAATGATATCAAGCGTTATTGCCTGATACAAGTTTTACCTATATAAGTGAAACGTGGCACACAACTTCCTGGCTAGACCATATTTGAACCACAGCCGATGCTCACGACTCACTGGAAAGTATAGAGATGTGTTATGGGCTGGCCACCACTGATCACATACCAGTTGCTATGCTGCTAAATGTTGAGAGTGTACCCTTGTTGCTGGCCCCCCAAGAAAACTGGACTGGTCAAAATTGACCAAAGAGGTTATGCACAGATATTCTCTATTAACTGACAGCTTACATAGTGATGTTGCATTTTCTAGGGATGCCCTAATGTGCACGGATATGAACTGCAAGGATAAACATCATGCTGAAAAGCTCTGTGCCATGTATGATGATATTGTCAAATGTCTTTATGCTTCCAGTGAACCTTTTATTAATCACAAGAGTAAGGTCCCTAACGCACGGCCTGTCTGGAATGAGTTTGTGTCTGAGCAACATGCTGCTGCTAGAGAAGCCTTTAGAGTCTGGTCAGAGGCAGGCAGACCCAGACAGAGAGTGCTGCTTGATAACAAAAACCTCACAAATGCTAGATGTAAATATGCACTCGTTTCATTAAGAGAAATGAAAACACAATGAGAGCAGACTCGCTGGCCAGAAAGATGCAGAATAACAATCTTACTGACTTCTGGAAGGAGGTCCAAGATCATAAATAATAACAGAACTCCCCTCCCTTTTGATATCAAAGGGGTTAGTTGTCCAGAGAAGATTGCTGATCTATGGCATGAGCACTACAGTAAACTATTTAATTGTGTTAAAAGTAACACAGTGAGAATTGATAATGAATATAAAGGTATCTCTGCAGACTTGATAGTTAGATCAGTGGATATTTATGATGCCATCCACATGCTAGACAACAACAAAGCTTGTGGTATGGATTGCATTTCTGCAGAGCATCTAAAAAATGCCAGTTATAGACTCAGTCCATTTCTAGCCATGTGTCTCACTGGAATTATGGTTCATGGTGTTCTACCGAACTCTATTATGTCAGTACTGTTAGTGCCTGTTGTTAAAGATAAGGCTGGTAAACTGAACATCTAAGACAACTATAGACCCATTGCATTGGCCAGTATCTTGTCTAAAGTGTTTGAGAGAATTATTTGTTTGAAATTGGAAATGTATATTCTGACTGCAGAAAATCAGTTTGGTTTTACTGAAAGTAGCCTACAATGATGCTTTTAGATTGCTACTTAATGTGCCAAGGTGGCATAGTGCTAGTCAGTTGTTTGTGTCTAAGCACGTACCAACCTGTAAGGCAATCCTGAGACAACTGATGTATGGTTTCAATGATGCTTTTAGATTGCTACTTAATGTGCCTAGGTGGCATAGTGCTGGTCAGTTGTTTCTGTCTAAGCACGTACCAACCTGTAAGGCATTCCTGACACAACTGATGTATGGTTTCATGTGTCGACTGGACAAGTCTGAGAACTGAATAGTAGAGGCTCTGGTCAACCCTCTAAAGAGCTGCTATCGATTACTTGGAACTTAAGACTACATTGGCACAAAAGTCTTCATACTTTTTATGCACTGTATTATCTATGTTTTATGTTTTTGTTTTACTCCCTTTTTTATAGCTCTATGTCTGTTATTTTATGTGGAACTTGGCGTCTGAAATAAAGATTTATATATATATATATATAAATACATATATATATATATCAATGTTTCAGGATTTGTATAACTTTTTACCATTGCATACAAAATCGGAAATGCAATACCAAAAAGATCAGCTTTTGTTAAGAGATCCAAGATTACAAGATGCACAAGGCCTTTGCTAGAGACTAAGGAATGAGTGGGGGCTTGGTTAGCCCACACTCTCCTAAAATGTTGCGTGTGCGTCTTGCCAAGCCCGCGCGTGTGTAAGTTAAGGCTGAGTGTGTGAGGATGTGGAGCACGCGCGGGCAGGAGGAGGGGAGACATTCATTGGAAATTTGGCTAGAAATTAGCCAAGCAAGCATGTTTCAAATATTCACCAAAAATCGACCTTTGATCTTACAGTCAACTTTTTCACAGATTTGTGTTATAAACATTCTCAAGAGTCTTCATATGAACTTGTGATTGAATCAGAGTATTAGTTTTTGACTGGCTGATGTGTAAAGCATTATTTTAGTGTTAGCGATAAGTTCAATTTGCTTTATATCAATCATTTTTGGAGATATGAAGTTGCCTTTGCACACGGTAACATGTTGTAGTGTCTTCCATCGATGTACCAAGTTTCGTGTTGATATCTCAAAGATTTGCTGACACATGACTTCACATCCTGTTTGGCGGCTTTTCTGATGAATTTGATTGGCTGTACCGGACAAACGGTTGTGAGGATCAAAATTATTTTCGATAACTTTTGTGAGGCTTGGTCTGAAGATCATCTCTGGTAACTTTGAAGAAGATATGACAAAAATTGTAGGAGGAGTAGGCTTTCAAAGGTTTTTCATAAAACCGGAAATAGCGGAAAATCTATATAAGCGGAAATTGACGCCATGGGGTGCGTTGAACTCGGCTTGATCCAGGGAATCCAATGGTACCTCATTTTTGAAAATGGGTCATACGGTTCAAAAGTTGCGTGTGTAAACACAAGTCCAACTTTGACCCGTTGGTGGCGCTGGAGTGGTCTAATTGGAGACATGAAACTTGGTGTAGGTATAGAATCAACTGTCCTTAATGAGTGTGCCAAATTTCACAAAAAGTTGTCGAAGGGTTCTAGGGGCTGCCATTGACTTCCATGGAACAAGAATAATAATAATAATAAAACTAACAATAACAATAGGTTTCCTCCTGACGGAGGAATCCTAATAAAACTAACAATAACAATAGGTTTCCTCCTGACGGAGGAATCCTAAATATAACTGCAAGCAGTAATGGCGGATTCCTCCAAACATTGCGAACCATTGAAAAATGAATATTCTTGACAAATTGGAACTGTATAGAAAAATCTATGCTGCAGAATTACCAATGGGATACCAAATCTGAAATATAATACCACCAGGATCCACAAGGGCATTTATTTCAACTCAAGGAGTGAAGGGAGGGGGCTTGGTTAGCCTATCCATTCCAGAAAGCCTTTGTGCTTTAGGGCGTGGAATGTAGCGCCACATATGGGTAATGGTGGGACAGTTGTGGTTTGGTAATTACCCTTGGTCTATACTTTCAAAAAAGCTCGACCAGAGAATACCCCCCGCTCTCAGGGTACCGAGCTTCAGCTCAGTCATGATGCTGGGATGAATGTAGGCCTATATGTAGAGACCAGGGAGACAGACACACCGGCCAGCTGCCCTGATGGGTCCGTGGTAGATCATTAATGCGGGTTGTATCCTACAACGCTCGTGGCCTCCGAGTAGGACATACTGCTGCTGATAGATCAAGACGTTTGGTGGTGGACACATTGCTGGACGAGAGTGACATTGTCTGCCTTCAAGAAACCTGGATGACCAAGCAAGATCTGGACAAATTGAACTCCCTACACAAGAACTTTCATGGTGCTGGAGAATCCACTACCGATCTCAGCATGAGAATGGTTTGTGGGAGGATAGCTGGTGGTGTAGCTATACTGTGGAACATAAAATATGACCCAACGGTAAAGGTGGTGTGGCTTAACGTTGACTGGGCTATTGGGTTGGAGTTTAATCACAATGAAAATAAATGTACTATTGTAAATGTGTACACACCATATGAATCCTATGACCATGAGGATGAATTTCAGAACAGGTTAGCTTTTATTCAGTCCTTCATAGAGGACAATAGTTCATGTTGTGTCTATGTCATGGGTGATTTTAATGCTGACATGTCAGATAAGTGTTTATTCGCACAACATCTGCAGCAGTTCTGTAATGAAACTAAATTAATTATATCAAGCGTTATTGCCTGATACAAGTTTTACCTATATAAGTGAAACGTGGCACACAACTTCCTGGCTAGACCATATTGTAACCACAGCCGATTCTCATGACTCACTGGAAAGTATAGAGATGTGTTATGGGCTGGCCACCACTGATCACATACCAGTTGCTATGCTGCTAAATGTTGAGAGTGTACCCTTGTTGCTGGCCCCCCAAGAAAACTGGACTGGTCAAAATTGACCAAAGAGGTTCGGCACAGATATTCTCTATTAACTAATTCTCGGATATGAACTGCAAGGATAAACATAATGCTGAAAAGCTCTGTGCCATGTATGATGATATTGTCAAATGTCTTTATGCTTCCAGTGAACCTTTTATTAATCACAAGAGTAAGGTCCCTAACGCACGGCCTGTCTGGAATGAGTTTGTGTCTGAGCAACATGCTGCTGCTAGAGAAGCCTTTAGAGTCTGGTCAGAGGCAGGCAGACCCAGACAGAGAGTGCTGCTTGATAACAAAAACCTCACAAATGCTAGATTTAAATATGCACTCGTTTCATTAAGAGAAATGAAAACACAATGAGAGCAGACTCGCTGGCCAGAAAGATGCAGAATAACAATCTTACTGACTTCTGGAAGGAGGTCAAGATCATAAATAATAACAGAACTCCCCTCCCTTCTGATATCAAAGGGGTTAGTTGTCCAGAGAAGATTGCTGATCTATGGCATGAGCACTACAGTAAACTATTTAATTGTGTTCAAAGTAACACAGTGAGAATTGATAATCAATATAAAGGTATCTCTGCAGACTTGATAGTTAGATCAGTAGATATTTATGATGCCATCCACATGCTAGACAACAACAAAGCTTGTGGTATGGATTCCATTTCTGCAGAGCATCTAAAAAATGCCAGTTATAGACTCAGTCCATTTCTAGCCATGTGTCTCACTGGAATTATGGTTCATGGTGTTCTACCGAACTCTATTATGTCAGTACTGTTAGTGCCTGTTGTTAAAGATAAGGCTGGTAAACTGAACAGCATAGACAACTGTAGCGCCTCTCTAGTTTGGTGGATTTGTAATGAGAGGTGGCTAACCTGAGTTCGTTAGTAATTGTTACTAACTTAAACCAATTTAACATATGAAAAAAACAATACAACCAACTGTTAAACAAAAACAGGAAAGATTTACTTCAGACAAAAAATCAGTTCTTCAGTTATTGGTTCAACATTTACATGACATCGTAATGCACATGGACACACAATACAAACTAGCCGGCAATGCTAACTACACGAATACCTTAATTCAGTACAGTTCTACGGTGCAGGCCTGAGTGTAGCTCGTGTGCGTTGTAGCCGTAAACAAAATGGCTGTTTCGCCAGGATGGCACAAAATAACAAGGAGCTGGTACCTCGGATCAGCAGTGCGGTAGCACACGCACTGCGGCAGAAGGGCGGCAGCAGGTGAAGGAGAGACCGACCAAATACTCTCGTGGATTTACGAGACGAACCAACTCAGGAAGAAGACTGAGGACGACGACAATCCCGACCTCCACCGGCTCCAACCTGGCACTCGCTGTCGCTAGTCTGGCGGCAAAGCCCGTGCTTAATCCAAAACCGCCAACAGCCAAACTCCTCTTTCTGGGTTATTGTTGTTGGTTGAGATATTCACCCAACAATATAAACATAACACCACTAATGATAATATAAAATCTTCACTCTTGGTATTTTACCGTACGCTACAATTTTCTTCTCCCTCCAACTCCTCCGCTCGCTCTGTCTTTTTCTACTCCAACCTCATCTACCCCAACTTCCCGTGTTACCCTGCCCTTTGACCTCAAACCGGATTGGCTTAACATCATAATCAAAATTAAAGCAACAACATAGATTCACAAAACATTCATCTTACTCTCTTCATATTTGTAACCGGTACATTTTAACATGCGTTTTTTAAACAACAGATATACATTTCCAAATGCTGTATTCAGTAAAACATGAACAATATGCATTTCTCATCAAATCAAAATCATACTCTCAAACCTTAAAGTCTATTTATTAAACTATGAACTTAAGTATTATGTATTCAAACTTTTATATTTATGTAATAGGATTGTTTCAACAGAAATGTTTACCACCCGGGCTACACAACTATCGACCCATTGCATTGGCCAGTATCTTGTCTAAAGTGTTTGAGAGAATTATTTGATTGAAATTGGAAATGTATATTCTGACTGCAGAAAATCAGTTTGGTTTTAAAAGAAAACATGGTACTGATCTCTGTATCTATGCTCTGAAGGAGATTGTCTCAGGTACACAAGTCTTAATTCATCTGTATTTTTATGCTTTATTGATGCTTACAAAGCTTTCGATCGAATTTGTCATGAAAAACTGTTTATGAAGCTAATAGCGAGAGGTGTCCCTAAACCTCTTGTGAGGATTTTGGTGTTCTGGTATGCCAATCAAACTTTTCATGTTAAATGGGACAATGTTGTATCAGCTGCTTTCCATGTTGGTAACGGAGTTCGACAAGGAGGAATTTGATTTCCCTTTTTGTTTAATATGGATATGGACGACTTATCAAGCCAGCTGAATAAGACAAATACAGGCTGTCTTGTTGGTGAATCTATTGTCAATCATCTGATGTACGCAGATTATCTGGTTCCACTCAGCCTGTTGCAACAGATGCTATGGGTGTGCTCTCAGTATGGCTTAGATCATGATATAAAATATAATGCAAAGAAAAGCCACATAATGATAGTCAGAAGTAATCAGGACAGGAAATTAACCTTCCCTACCTTTTATTTATCTGGCAGTCCCCTTGGTGTTTGTGAGGAAATAAAATATCTGCCATGTCATTTCTGATGATTGGACAGATGACAACGATATGTATCAACAGCGCTGTCAAATATATTCTCAGGCCAGTATGTTATTAAGGACGTTTTCTATGTGCTCAGATTCAGTTAAATGTTCCCTGTTTAGAACCTACATAACACCATTGTACACTGCTCATTTGTGGTCTATGTACAGGTAAAGGAGTATACAGATACTGAAAGTAGCCTACAATGATGCTTTTAGATTGCTACTTAATGTGCCAAGGTGGCATAGTGCTAGTCAGTTGTTTGTGTCTAAGCACGTACCAACCTGTAAGGCAATCCTGAGACAACTGATGTATGGTTTCAATGATGCTTTTAGATTGCTACTTAATGTGCCTAGGTGGCATAGTGCTGGTCAGTTGTTTCTGTCTAAGCACGTACCAACCTGTAAGGCACTCCTGAGACAACTGATGTATGGTTTCATGTGTCGACTGGACAAGTCTGAGAACTGAATAGTAGAGGCCCTGGTCAACCCTCTAAAGAGCTGCTATCGATTACTTGGAACTTAAGACTACATTGGCACAAAAGTCTTCATACTTTTTATGCACTGTATTATCTATGTTTTATGTTTTCGTTTTACTCTCTTTTTTATAGCTCTATGTCTGTTATTTTATGTGGAACTTGGCGTCTGAAATAAAGATTTATATATATATAAATACATATATATATATCAATGTTTCAGGATTTGTATAACTTTTTACCATTGCATACAAAATCGGAAATGCAATACTAAAAAGATCAGCTTTTGTTAAGAGATCCAAGATTACAAGATCCACAAGGCCTTGGCTAGAAACCAAGGAATGAGTGGGGGCTTGGTCAGCCCACACTCTCCTGAAATGTTGCGTGTGCGTCTTGCCAAGCCCGCGCGTGTGTAAGTTAAGGCTGAGTGTGTGAGGATGTGGAGCACGCGCGGGCAGGAGGAGGGGAGACATTCATTGGAAATTTGGCTAGAAATTAGCCAAGCAAGCATGTTTCAAATATTCACCAAAAATCGACCTTTGATCTTACAGTCAACTTTTTCACAGATTTGTGTTATAAACATTCTCAAGAGTCTTCATATGAACTTGTGATTGAATCAGAGTATCAGTTTTTGACTGGCTGATGTGTAAAGCATTATTTTAGCGTTAGCGATAAGTTCAATTTGCTTTATATCAATCATTTTTGGAGATATGAAGTTGCCTTTGCACACGGTAACATGTTGTAGTGTCTTCCATCGATATACCAAGTTTCGTGTTGATATCTCAAAGATTTGCTGAGACATGACTTCACATCCTGTTTGGCGGCTTTTCTGATGAATTTGATTGGCTGTACCGGACAAACGGTTGTGAGGATCAAAATTCTTTTCGATAACTTTTGTGACGCTTGGTCTGAAGATCATCTCTGGTAACTTTGAAGAAGATATGACAAAAATTGTAGGAGGAGTAGGCTTTCAAAGGTTTTTGATAAAACCGGAAGTAGCGGAAAATCTATATAACCGGAAATTGACGCCATGGGGTGCGTTGAACTCGGCTTGAACCAGGGAATCCAATGGTACCTCATTTTTGAAAATGGGTCATACGGTTCAAAAGTTGCGTGTGTAAACACAAGTCCAACTTTGACCCATTGGTGGCGCTGGAGTGGTCTAATGGGAGACATGAAACTTGGTGTAGGTATAGAATCAACTGTCCTTAATGAGTGTGCCAAATTTCACAAAAAGTTGTCGAAGTGTTCTAGGGGCTGCCATTGACTTCCATGGAACAAGAATAATAATAATAAATATAACTGCAAGCAGTAATGGCGGATTCCTCCAAACATTGCGAACCATTGAAAAATGTATATTCTTGACAAATTGGAACTGTATAGAAAAATCTATGCTGCAGAATTACCAATGGGATACCAAATCTGAAATATAATACCATCAAGATCCACAAGGGCCTTTATTTCAACCCAAGGAGTGAAGGGAGGGGGCTTGGTTAGCCTATCCATTCCAGAAAGCCTTTGTGCTTTAGGGCGTGGAATGTAGCGCCACCTATGGGTAATGGTGGGACAGTTGTGGTGTGGTAATTACCCTTGGTCTATACTTTCAAAAAAGCTCGACCAGAGCATACCCCCCACTCTCAGGGTACCGAGCTTCAGCTCAGTCATGATGCTGGGATGAATGTAGGCCTATATGTAGAGACCAGGGAGACAGACACACCGGCCAGCTGCCCTGATGGGTCCGTGGTAGATCATTAATGCGGGTTGTATCCTACAACGCTCGTGGCCTCCGAGTAGGACATACTGCTGCTGATAGATCAAGACGTTTGGTGGTGGACACATTGCTGGACGAGAGTGACATTGTCTGCCTTCAAGAAACCTGGATGGCCAAGCAAGATCTGGACAAATTGAACTCCCTACACAAGATGTTTCATAGTGCTGGAGAGTCCACTACCAATCTCAGCATGAGAATGGTTTGTGGGAGGATAGCTGGTGGTGTAGCTATACTGTGGAACATAAAATATGACCCAACGGTAAAGGTGGTGTGGCTTAACGTTGACTGGGCTATTGGGTTGGAGTTTAATCACAATGAAAATAAATTTACTATTGTAAATGTGTACACACCATATGAATCCTATGACCATGAGGATGAATTTCAGAACAGGTTAGCTTTTATTCAGTCCTTCATAGAGGACAATAGTTCATGTTGTGTCTATGTCATGGGTGATTTTAATGCTGAAATGTCAGATAAGCGTTTATTCGCACAACATCTGCAGCAGTTCTGTAATGAAACTAAATTAATTATATCAAGCGTTATTGCCTGATACAAGTTTTACCTATATAAGTGAAACGTGGCACACAACTTCCTGGCTAGACCATATTGTAACCACAGCCGATGCTCATGACTCACTGGAAAGTATAGAGATGTGTTATGGGCTGGCCACCACTGATCACATACCAGTTGCTATGCTGCTAAATGTTGAGATTGTACCCTTGTTGCTGGCCCCCCAAGAAAACTGGACTGGTCAAAATTGACCAAAGAGGTTCGGCACAGATATTCTCTATTAACTGACAGCTTACATAGTGATGTTGCATTTTCTAGGGATGCCCTAATGTGCACGGATATGAACTGCAAGGATAAACATCATGCTGAAAAGCTCTGTGCCATGTATGATGATATTGTCAAATGTCTTTATGCTTCCAGTGAACCTTTTATTAATCACAAGAGTAAGGTCCCTAACGCACGGCCTGTCTGGAATGAGTTTGTGTCTGAGCAACATGCTGCTGCTAGAGAAGCCTTTAGAGTCTGGTCAGAGGCAGGCAGACCCAGACAGGGAGTGCTGCTTGATAACAAAAACCTCACAAATGCTAGATTTAAATATGCACTCGTTTCATTAAGAGAAATGAAAACACAATGAGAGTAGACTCGCTGGCCAGAAAGATGCAGAATAACAATCTTACTGACTTCTGGAAGGAGGTCAAGATCATAAATAATAACAGAACTCCCCTCCCTTCTGATATCAAAGGGGTTAGTTGTCCAGAGAAGATTGCTGATCTATGGCATGAGCACTACAGTAAACTATTTAATTGTGTTCAAAGTAACACAGTGAGAATTGATAATCAATATAAAGGTATCTCTGCAGACTTGATAGTTAGATCAGTAGATATTTATGATGCCATCCACATGCTAGACAACAACAAAGCTTGTGGTATGGATTCCATTTCTGCAGAGCATCTAAAAAATGCCAGTTATAGACTCAGTCCATTTCTAGCCATGTGTCTCACTGGAATTATGGTTCATGGTGTTCTACCGAACTCTATTATGTCAGTACTGTTAGTGCCTGTTGTTAAAGATAAGGCTGGTAAACTGAACAGCATAGACAACTGTAGCGCCTCTCTAGTTTGGTGGATTTGTAATGAGAGGTGGCTAACCTGAGTTCGTTAGTAATTGTTACTAACTTAAACCAATTTAACATATGAAAAAAACAATACAACCAACTGTTAAACAAAAACAGGAAAGATTTACTTCAGACAAAAAATCAGTTCTTCAGTTATTGGTTCAACATTTACATGACATCGTAATGCACATGGACACACAATACAAACTAGCCGGCAATGCTAACTACACGAATACCTTAATTCAGTACAGTTCTACGGTGCAGGCCTGAGTGTAGCTCGTGTGCGTTGTAGCCGTAAACAAAATGGCTGTTTCGCCAGGATGGCACAAAATAACAAGGAGCTGGTACCTCGGATCAGCAGTGCGGTAGCACACGCACTGCGGCAGAAGGGCGGCAGCAGGTGAAGGAGAGACCGACCAAATACTCTCGTGGATTTACGAGACGAACCAACTCAGGAAGAAGACTGAGGACGACGACAATCCCGACCTCCACCGGCTCCAACCTGGCACTCGCTGTCGCTAGTCTGGCGGCAAAGCCCGTGCTTAATCCAAAACCGCCAACAGCCAAACTCCTCTTTCTGGGTTATTGTTGTTGGTTGAGATATTCACCCAACAATATAAACATAACACCACTAATGATAATATAAAATCTTCACTCTTGGTATTTTACCGTACGCTACAATTTTCTTCTCCCTCCAACTCCTCCGCTCGCTCTGTCTTTTTCTACTCCAACCTCATCTACCCCAACTTCCCGTGTTACCCTGCCCTTTGACCTCAAACCGGATTGGCTTAACATCATAATCAAAATTAAAGCAACAACATAGATTCACAAAACATTCATCTTACTCTCTTCATATTTGTAACCGGTACATTTTAACATGCGTTTTTTAAACAACAGATATACATTTCCAAATGCTGTATTCAGTAAAACATGAACAATATGCATTTCTCATCAAATCAAAATCATACTCTCAAACCTTAAAGTCTATTTATTAAACTATGAACTTAAGTATTATGTATTCAAACTTTTATATTTATGTAATAGGATTGTTTCAACAGAAATGTTTACCACCCGGGCTACACAACTATCGACCCATTGCATTGGCCAGTATCTTGTCTAAAGTGTTTGAGAGAATTATTTGATTGAAATTGGAAATGTATATTCTGACTGCAGAAAATCAGTTTGGTTTTAAAAGAAAACATGGTACTGATCTCTGTATCTATGCTCTGAAGGAGATTGTCTCAGGTACACAAGTCTTAATTCATCTGTATTTTTATGCTTTATTGATGCTTACAAAGCTTTCGATCGAATTTGTCATGAAAAACTGTTTATGAAGCTAATAGCGAGAGGTTTCCCTAAACCTCTTGTGAGGATTTTGGTGTTCTGGTATGCAAATCAAACTTTTCATGTTAAATGGGACAATGTTGTATCAGCTGCTTTCCATGTTGGTAACGGAGTTCGACAAGGAGGAATTTGATTTCCCTTTTTGTTTAATATGGATATGGACGACTTATCAAGCCAGCTGAATAAGACAAATACAGGCTGTCTTGTTGGTGAATCTATTGTCAATCATCTGATGTACGCAGATTATCTGGTTCCACTCAGCCTGTTGCAACAGATGCTATGGGTGTGCTCTCAGTATGGCTTAGATCATGATATAAAATATAATGCAAAGAAAAGCCACATAATGATAGTCAGAAGTAATCAGGACAGGAAATTAACCTTCCCTACCTTTTATTTATCTGGCAGTCCCCTTGGTGTTTGTGAGGAAATAAAATATCTGCCATGTCATTTCTGATGATTGGACAGATGACAACGATATGTATCAACAGCGCTGTCAAATATATTCTCAGGCCAGTATGTTATTAAGGACGTTTTCTATGTGCTCAGATTCAGTTAAATGTTCCCTGTTTAGAACCTACATAACACCATTGTACACTGCTCATTTGTGGTCTATGTACAGGTAAAGGAGTATACAGATACTGAAAGTAGCCTACAATGATGCTTTTAGATTGCTACTTAATGTGCCAAGGTGGCATAGTGCTAGTCAGTTGTTTGTGTCTAAGCACGTACCAACCTGTAAGGCAATCCTGAGACAACTGATGTATGGTTTCAATGATGCTTTTAGATTGCTACTTAATGTGCCTAGGTGGCATAGTGCTGGTCAGTTGTTTCTGTCTAAGCACGTACCAACCTGTAAGGCACTCCTGAGACAACTGATGTATGGTTTCATGTGTCGACTGGACAAGTCTGAGAACTGAATAGTAGAGGCCCTGGTCAACCCTCTAAAGAGCTGCTATCGATTACTTGGAACTTAAGACTACATTGGCACAAAAGTCTTCATACTTTTTATGCACTGTATTATCTATGTTTTATGTTTTCGTTTTACTCTCTTTTTTATAGCTCTATGTCTGTTATTTTATGTGGAACTTGGCGTCTGAAATAAAGATTTATATATATATAAATACATATATATATATCAATGTTTCAGGATTTGTATAACTTTTTACCATTGCATACAAAATCGGAAATGCAATACTAAAAAGATCAGCTTTTGTTAAGAGATCCAAGATTACAAGATCCACAAGGCCTTGGCTAGAAACCAAGGAATGAGTGGGGGCTTGGTCAGCCCACACTCTCCTGAAATGTTGCGTGTGCGTCTTGCCAAGCCCGCGCGTGTGTAAGTTAAGGCTGAGTGTGTGAGGATGTGGAGCACGCGCGGGCAGGAGGAGGGGAGACATTCATTGGAAATTTGGCTAGAAATTAGCCAAGCAAGCATGTTTCAAATATTCACCAAAAATCGACCTTTGATCTTACAGTCAACTTTTTCACAGATTTGTGTTATAAACATTCTCAAGAGTCTTCATATGAACTTGTGATTGAATCAGAGTATCAGTTTTTGACTGGCTGATGTGTAAAGCATTATTTTAGCGTTAGCGATAAGTTCAATTTGCTTTATATCAATCATTTTTGGAGATATGAAGTTGCCTTTGCACACGGTAACATGTTGTAGTGTCTTCCATCGATATACCAAGTTTCGTGTTGATATCTCAAAGATTTGCTGAGACAGGACTTCACATCCTGTTTGGCGGCTTTTCTGATGAATTTGATTGGCTGTACCGGACAAACGGTTGTGAGGATCAAAATTCTTTTCGATAACTTTTGTGACGCTTGGTCTGAAGATCATCTCTGGTAACTTTGAAGAAGATATGACAAAAATTGTAGGAGGAGTAGGCTTTCAAAGGTTTTTGATAAAACCGGAAGTAGCGGAAAATCTATATAACCGGAAATTGACGCCATGGGGTGCGTTGAACTCGGCTTGAACCAGGGAATCCAATGGTACCTCATTTTTGAAAATGGGTCATACGGTTCAAAAGTTGCGTGTGTAAACACAAGTCCAACTTTGACCCATTGGTGGCGCTGGAGTGGTCTAATGGGAGACATGAAACTTGGTGTAGGTATAGAATCAACTGTCCTTAATGAGTGTGCCAAATTTCACAAAAAGTTGTCGAAGTGTTCTAGGGGCTGCCATTGACTTCCATGGAACAAGAATAATAATAATAATAAAACTAACAATAACAATAGGTTTCCTCCTGACGGAGGAATCCTAAATATAACTGCAAGCAGTAATGGCGGATTCCTCCAAACATTGCGAACCATTGAAAAATGTATATTCTTGACAAATTGGAACTGTATAGAAAAATCTATGCTGCAGAATTACCAATGGGATACCAAATCTGAAATATAATACCACCAGGATCCACAAGGGCCTTTATTTCAACTCAAGGAGTGAAGGGAGGGGGCTTGGTTAGCCTATCCATTCCAGAAAGCCTTTGTGCTTTAGGGCGTGGAATGTAGCGCCACATATGGGTAATGGTGGGACAGTTGTGGTTTGGTAATTACCCTTGGTCTATACTTTCAAAAAAGCTCGACCAGAGCATACCCCCCGCTCTCAGGGTACCGAGCTTCAGCTCAGTCATGATGCTGGGATGAATGTAGGCCTATATGTAGAGACCAGGGAGACAGACACACCGGCCAGCTGCCCTGATGGGTCCGTGGTAGATCATTAATGCGGGTTGTATCCTACAACGCTCGTGGCCTCCGAGTAGGACATACTGCTGCTGATAGATCAAGACGTTTGGTGGTGGACACATTGCTGGACGAGAGTGACATTGTCTGCCTTCAAGAAACCTGGATGACCAAGCAAGATCTGGACAAATTGAACTCCCTACACAAGAACTTTCATGGTGCTGGAGAGTCCACTACCGATCTCAGCATGAGAATGGTTTGTGGGAGGATAGCTGGTGGTGTAGCTATACTGTGGAACATAAAATATGACCCAACGGTAAAGGTGGTGTGGCTTAACGTTGACTGGGCTATTGGGTTGGAGTTTAATCACAATGAAAATAAATGTACTATTGTAAATGTGTACACACCATATGAATCCTATGACCATGAGGATGAATTTCAGAACAGGTTAGCTTTTATTCAGTCCTTCATAGAGGACAATAGTTCATGTTGTGTCTATGTCATGGGTGATTTTAATGCTGACATGTCAGATAAGTGTTTATTCGCACAACATCTGCAGCAGTTCTGTAATGAAACTAAATTAATTATATCAAGCGTTATTGCCTGATACAAGTTTTACCTATATAAGTGAAACGTGGCACACAACTTCCTGGCTAGACCATATTGTAACCACAGCCGATTCTCATGACTCACTGGAAAGTATAGAGATGTGTTATGGGCTGGCCACCACTGATCACATACCAGTTGCTATGCTGCTAAATGTTGAGAGTGTACCCTTGTTGCTGGCCCCCCAAGAAAACTGGACTGGTCAAAATTGACTAAAGAGGTTCGGCACAGATATTCTCTATTAACTAATTCTCGGATATGAACTGCAAGGATAAACATAATGCTGAAAAGCTCTGTGCCATGTATGATGATATTGTCAAATGTCTTTATGCTTCCAGTGAACCTTTTATTAATCACAAGAGTAAGGTCCCTAACGCACGGCCTGTCTGGAATGAGTTTGTGTCTGAGCAACATGCTGCTGCTAGAGAAGCCTTTAGAGTCTGGTCAGAGGCAGGCAGACCCAGACAGAGAGTGCTGCTTGATAACAAAAACCTCACAAATGCTAGATTTAAATATGCACTCGTTTCATTAAGAGAAATGAAAACACAATGAGAGCAGACTCGCTGGCCAGAAAGATGCAGAATAACAATCTTACTGACTTCTGGAAGGAGGTCAAGATCATAAATAATAACAGAACTCCCCTCCCTTCTGATATCAAAGGGGTTAGTTGTCCAGAGAAGATTGCTGATCTATGGCATGAGCACTACAGTAAACTATTTAATTGTGTTCAAAGTAACACAGTGAGAATTGATAATCAATATAAAGGTATCTCTGCAGACTTGATAGTTAGATCAGTAGATATTTATGATGCCATCCACATGCTAGACAACAACAAAGCTTGTGGTATGGATTCCATTTCTGCAGAGCATCTAAAAAATGCCAGTTATAGACTCAGTCCATTTCTAGCCATGTGTCTCACTGGAATTATGGTTCATGGTGTTCTACCGAACTCTATTATGTCAGTACTGTTAGTGCCTGTTGTTAAAGATAAGGCTGGTAAACTGAACAGCATAGACAACTGTAGCGCCTCTCTAGTTTGGTGGATTTGTAATGAGAGGTGGCTAACCTGAGTTCGTTAGTAATTGTTACTAACTTAAACCAATTTAACATATGAAAAAAACAATACAACCAACTGTTAAACAAAAACAGGAAAGATTTACTTCAGACAAAAAATCAGTTCTTCAGTTATTGGTTCAACATTTACATGACATCGTAATGCACATGGACACACAATACAAACTAGCCGGCAATGCTAACTACACGAATACCTTAATTCAGTACAGTTCTACGGTGCAGGCCTGAGTGTAGCTCGTGTGCGTTGTAGCCGTAAACAAAATGGCTGTTTCGCCAGGATGGCACAAAATAACAAGGAGCTGGTACCTCGGATCAGCAGTGCGGTAGCACACGCACTGCGGCAGAAGGGCGGCAGCAGGTGAAGGAGAGACCGACCAAATACTCTCGTGGATTTACGAGACGAACCAACTCAGGAAGAAGACTGAGGACGACGACAATCCCGACCTCCACCGGCTCCAACCTGGCACTCGCTGTCGCTAGTCTGGCGGCAAAGCCCGTGCTTAATCCAAAACCGCCAACAGCCAAACTCCTCTTTCTGGGTTATTGTTGTTGGTTGAGATATTCACCCAACAATATAAACATAACACCACTAATGATAATATAAAATCTTCACTCTTGGTATTTTACCGTACGCTACAATTTTCTTCTCCCTCCAACTCCTCCGCTCGCTCTGTCTTTTTCTACTCCAACCTCATCTACCCCAACTTCCCGTGTTACCCTGCCCTTTGACCTCAAACCGGATTGGCTTAACATCATAATCAAAATTAAAGCAACAACATAGATTCACAAAACATTCATCTTACTCTCTTCATATTTGTAACCGGTACATTTTAACATGCGTTTTTTAAACAACAGATATACATTTCCAAATGCTGTATTCAGTAAAACATGAACAATATGCATTTCTCATCAAATCAAAATCATACTCTCAAACCTTAAAGTCTATTTATTAAACTATGAACTTAAGTATTATGTATTCAAACTTTTATATTTATGTAATAGGATTGTTTCAACAGAAATGTTTACCACCCGGGCTACACAACTATCGACCCATTGCATTGGCCAGTATCTTGTCTAAAGTGTTTGAGAGAATTATTTGATTGAAATTGGAAATGTATATTCTGACTGCAGAAAATCAGTTTGGTTTTAAAAGAAAACATGGTACTGATCTCTGTATCTATGCTCTGAAGGAGATTGTCTCAGGTACACAAGTCTTAATTCATCTGTATTTTTATGCTTTATTGATGCTTACAAAGCTTTCGATCGAATTTGTCATGAAAAACTGTTTATGAAGCTAATAGCGAGAGGTGTCCCTAAACCTCTTGTGAGGATTTTGGTGTTCTGGTATGCCAATCAAACTTTTCATGTTAAATGGGACAATGTTGTATCAGCTGCTTTCCATGTTGGTAACGGAGTTCGACAAGGAGGAATTTGATTTCCCTTTTTGTTTAATATGGATATGGACGACTTATCAAGCCAGCTGAATAAGACAAATACAGGCTGTCTTGTTGGTGAATCTATTGTCAATCATCTGATGTACGCAGATTATCTGGTTCCACTCAGCCTGTTGCAACAGATGCTATGGGTGTGCTCTCAGTATGGCTTAGATCATGATATAAAATATAATGCAAAGAAAAGCCACATAATGATAGTCAGAAGTAATCAGGACAGGAAATTAACCTTCCCTACCTTTTATTTATCTGGCAGTCCCCTTGGTGTTTGTGAGGAAATAAAATATCTGCCATGTCATTTCTGATGATTGGACAGATGACAACGATATGTATCAACAGCGCTGTCAAATATATTCTCAGGCCAGTATGTTATTAAGGACGTTTTCTATGTGCTCAGATTCAGTTAAATGTTCCCTGTTTAGAACCTACATAACACCATTGTACACTGCTCATTTGTGGTCTATGTACAGGTAAAGGAGTATACAGATACTGAAAGTAGCCTACAATGATGCTTTTAGATTGCTACTTAATGTGCCAAGGTGGCATAGTGCTAGTCAGTTGTTTGTGTCTAAGCACGTACCAACCTGTAAGGCAATCCTGAGACAACTGATGTATGGTTTCAATGATGCTTTTAGATTGCTACTTAATGTGCCTAGGTGGCATAGTGCTGGTCAGTTGTTTCTGTCTAAGCACGTACCAACCTGTAAGGCACTCCTGAGACAACTGATGTATGGTTTCATGTGTCGACTGGACAAGTCTGAGAACTGAATAGTAGAGGCCCTGGTCAACCCTCTAAAGAGCTGCTATCGATTACTTGGAACTTAAGACTACATTGGCACAAAAGTCTTCATACTTTTTATGCACTGTATTATCTATGTTTTATGTTTTCGTTTTACTCTCTTTTTTATAGCTCTATGTCTGTTATTTTATGTGGAACTTGGCGTCTGAAATAAAGATTTATATATATATAAATACATATATATATATCAATGTTTCAGGATTTGTATAACTTTTTACCATTGCATACAAAATCGGAAATGCAATACTAAAAAGATCAGCTTTTGTTAAGAGATCCAAGATTACAAGATCCACAAGGCCTTGGCTAGAAACCAAGGAATGAGTGGGGGCTTGGTCAGCCCACACTCTCCTGAAATGTTGCGTGTGCGTCTTGCCAAGCCCGCGCGTGTGTAAGTTAAGGCTGAGTGTGTGAGGATGTGGAGCACGCGCGGGCAGGAGGAGGGGAGACATTCATTGGAAATTTGGCTAGAAATTAGCCAAGCAAGCATGTTTCAAATATTCACCAAAAATCGACCTTTGATCTTACAGTCAACTTTTTCACAGATTTGTGTTATAAACATTCTCAAGAGTCTTCATATGAACTTGTGATTGAATCAGAGTATCAGTTTTTGACTGGCTGATGTGTAAAGCATTATTTTAGCGTTAGCGATAAGTTCAATTTGCTTTATATCAATCATTTTTGGAGATATGAAGTTGCCTTTGCACACGGTAACATGTTGTAGTGTCTTCCATCGATATACCAAGTTTCGTGTTGATATCTCAAAGATTTGCTGAGACATGACTTCACATCCTGTTTGGCGGCTTTTCTGATGAATTTGATTGGCTGTACCGGACAAAGGGTTGTGAGGATCAAAATTCTTTTCGATAACTTTTGTGACGCTTGGTCTGAAGATCATCTCTGGTAACTTTGAAGAAGATATGACAAAAATTGTAGGAGGAGTAGGCTTTCAAAGGTTTTTGATAAAACCGGAAGTAGCGGAAAATCTATATAACCGGAAATTGACGCCATGGGGTGCGTTGAACTCGGCTTGAACCAGGGAATCCAATGGTACCTCATTTTTGAAAATGGGTCATACGGTTCAAAAGTTGCGTGTGTAAACACAAGTCCAACTTTGACCCGTTGGTGGCGCTGGAGTGGTCTAATGGGAGACATGAAACTTGGTGTAGGTATAGAATCAACTGTCCTTAATGAGTGTGCCAAATTTCACAAAAAGTTGTCGAAGTGTTCTAGGGGCTGCCATTGACTTCCATGGAACAAGAATAATAATAATAAATATAACTGCAAGCAGTAATGGCGGATTCCTCCAAACATTGCGAACCATTGAAAAATGTATATTCTTGACAAATTGGAACTGTATAGAAAAATCTATGCTGCAGAATTACCAATGGGATACCAAATCTGAAATATAATACCATCAAGATCCACAAGGGCCTTTATTTCAACCCAAGGAGTGAAGGGAGGGGGCTTGGTTAGCCTATCCATTCCAGAAAGCCTTTGTGCTTTAGGGCGTGGAATGTAGCGCCACCTATGGGTAATGGTGGGACAGTTGTGGTGTGGTAATTACCCTTGGTCTATACTTTCAAAAAAGCTCGACCAGAGCATACCCCCCACTCTCAGGGTACCGAGCTTCAGCTCAGTCATGATGCTGGGATGAATGTAGGCCTATATGTAGAGACCAGGGAGACAGACACACCGGCCAGCTGCCCTGATGGGTCCGTGGTAGATCATTAATGCGGGTTGTATCCTACAACGCTCGTGGCCTCCGAGTAGGACATACTGCTGCTGATAGATCAAGACGTTTGGTGGTGGACACATTGCTGGACGAGAGTGACATTGTCTGCCTTCAAGAAACCTGGATGGCCAAGCAAGATCTGGACAAATTGAACTCCCTACACAAGATGTTTCATAGTGCTGGAGAGTCCACTACCAATCTCAGCATGAGAATGGTTTGTGGGAGGATAGCTGGTGGTGTAGCTATACTGTGGAACATAAAATATGACCCAACGGTAAAGGTGGTGTGGCTTAACGTTGACTGGGCTATTGGGTTGGAGTTTAATCACAATGAAAATAAATTTACTATTGTAAATGTGTACACACCATATGAATCCTATGACCATGAGGATGAATTTCAGAACAGGTTAGCTTTTATTCAGTCCTTCATAGAGGACAATAGTTCATGTTGTGTCTATGTCATGGGTGATTTTAATGCTGAAATGTCAGATAAGCGTTTATTCGCACAACATCTGCAGCAGTTCTGTAATGAAACTAAATTAATTATATCAAGCGTTATTGCCTGATACAAGTTTTACCTATATAAGTGAAACGTGGCACACAACTTCCTGGCTAGACCATATTGTAACCACAGCCGATGCTCATGACTCACTGGAAAGTATAGAGATGTGTTATGGGCTGGCCACCACTGATCACATACCAGTTGCTATGCTGCTAAATGTTGAGATTGTACCCTTGTTGCTGGCCCCCCAAGAAAACTGGACTGGTCAAAATTGACCAAAGAGGTTCGGCACAGATATTCTCTATTAACTGACAGCTTACATAGTGATGTTGCATTTTCTAGGGATGCCCTAATGTGCACGGATATGAACTGCAAGGATAAACATCATGCTGAAAAGCTCTGTGCCATGTATGATGATATTGTCAAATGTCTTTATGCTTCCAGTGAACCTTTTATTAATCACAAGAGTAAGGTCCCTAACGCACGGCCTGTCTGGAATGAGTTTGTGTCTGAGCAACATGCTGCTGCTAGAGAAGCCTTTAGAGTCTGGTCAGAGGCAGGCAGACCCAGACAGGGAGTGCTGCTTGATAACAAAAACCTCACAAATGCTAGATTTAAATATGCACTCGTTTCATTAAGAGAAATGAAAACACAATGAGAGTAGACTCGCTGGCCAGAAAGATGCAGAATAACAATCTTACTGACTTCTGGAAGGAGGTCAAGATCATAAATAATAACAGAACTCCCCTCCCTTCTGATATCAAAGGGGTTAGTTGTCCAGAGAAGATTGCTGATCTATGGCATGAGCACTACAGTAAACTATTTAATTGTGTTCAAAGTAACACAGTGAGAATTGATAATCAATATAAAGGTATCTCTGCAGACTTGATAGTTAGATCAGTAGATATTTATGATGCCATCCACATGCTAGACAACAACAAAGCTTGTGGTATGGATTCCATTTCTGCAGAGCATCTAAAAAATGCCAGTTATAGACTCAGTCCATTTCTAGCCATGTGTCTCACTGGAATTATGGTTCATGGTGTTCTACCGAACTCTATTATGTCAGTACTGTTAGTGCCTGTTGTTAAAGATAAGGCTGGTAAACTGAACAGCATAGACAACTGTAGCGCCTCTCTAGTTTGGTGGATTTGTAATGAGAGGTGGCTAACCTGAGTTCGTTAGTAATTGTTACTAACTTAAACCAATTTAACATATGAAAAAAACAATACAACCAACTGTTAAACAAAAACAGGAAAGATTTACTTCAGACAAAAAATCAGTTCTTCAGTTATTGGTTCAACATTTACATGACATCGTAATGCACATGGACACACAATACAAACTAGCCGGCAATGCTAACTACACGAATACCTTAATTCAGTACAGTTCTACGGTGCAGGCCTGAGTGTAGCTCGTGTGCGTTGTAGCCGTAAACAAAATGGCTGTTTCGCCAGGATGGCACAAAATAACAAGGAGCTGGTACCTCGGATCAGCAGTGCGGTAGCACACGCACTGCGGCAGAAGGGCGGCAGCAGGTGAAGGAGAGACCGACCAAATACTCTCGTGGATTTACGAGACGAACCAACTCAGGAAGAAGACTGAGGACGACGACAATCCCGACCTCCACCGGCTCCAACCTGGCACTCGCTGTCGCTAGTCTGGCGGCAAAGCCCGTGCTTTATCCAAAACCGCCAACAGCCAAACTCCTCTTTCTGGGTTATTGTTGTTGGTTGAGATATTCACCCAACAATATAAACATAACACCACTAATGATAATATAAAATCTTCACTCTTGGTATTTTACCGTACGCTACAATTTTCTTCTCCCTCCAACTCCTCCGCTCGCTCTGTCTTTTTCTACTCCAACCTCATCTACCCCAACTTCCCGTGTTACCCTGCCCTTTGACCTCAAACCGGATTGGCTTAACATCATAATCAAAATTAAAGCAACAACATAGATTCACAAAACATTCATCTTACTCTCTTCATATTTGTAACCGGTACATTTTAACATGCGTTTTTTAAACAACAGATATACATTTCCAAATGCTGTATTCAGTAAAACATGAACAATATGCATTTCTCATCAAATCAAAATCATACTCTCAAACCTTAAAGTCTATTTATTAAACTATGAACTTAAGTATTATGTATTCAAACTTTTATATTTATGTAATAGGATTGTTTCAACAGAAATGTTTACCACCCGGGCTACACAACTATCGACCCATTGCATTGGCCAGTATCTTGTCTAAAGTGTTTGAGAGAATTATTTGATTGAAATTGGAAATGTATATTCTGACTGCAGAAAATCAGTTTGGTTTTAAAAGAAAACATGGTACTGATCTCTGTATCTATGCTCTGAAGGAGATTGTCTCAGGTACACAAGTCTTAATTCATCTGTATTTTTATGCTTTATTGATGCTTACAAAGCTTTCGATCGAATTTGTCATGAAAAACTGTTTATGAAGCTAATAGCGAGAGGTTTCCCTAAACCTCTTGTGAGGATTTTGGTGTTCTGGTATGCCAATCAAACTTTTCATGTTAAATGGGACAATGTTGTATCAGCTGCTTTCCATGTTGGTAACGGAGTTCGACAAGGAGGAATTTGATTTCCCTTTTTGTTTAATATGGATATGGACGACTTATCAAGCCAGCTGAATAAGACAAATACAGGCTGTCTTGTTGGTGAATCTATTGTCAATCATCTGATGTACGCAGATTATCTGGTTCCACTCAGCCTGTTGCAACAGATGCTATGGGTGTGCTCTCAGTATGGCTTAGATCATGATATAAAATATAATGCAAAGAAAAGCCACATAATGATAGTCAGAAGTAATCAGGACAGGAAATTAACCTTCCCTACCTTTTATTTATCTGGCAGTCCCCTTGGTGTTTGTGAGGAAATAAAATATCTGCCATGTCATTTCTGATGATTGGACAGATGACAACGATATGTATCAACAGCGCTGTCAAATATATTCTCAGGCCAGTATGTTATTAAGGACGTTTTCTATGTGCTCAGATTCAGTTAAATGTTCCCTGTTTAGAACCTACATAACACCATTGTACACTGCTCATTTGTGGTCTATGTACAGGTAAAGGAGTATACAGATACTGAAAGTAGCCTACAATGATGCTTTTAGATTGCTACTTAATGTGCCAAGGTGGCATAGTGCTAGTCAGTTGTTTGTGTCTAAGCACGTACCAACCTGTAAGGCAATCCTGAGACAACTGATGTATGGTTTCAATGATGCTTTTAGATTGCTACTTAATGTGCCTAGGTGGCATAGTGCTGGTCAGTTGTTTCTGTCTAAGCACGTACCAACCTGTAAGGCACTCCTGAGACAACTGATGTATGGTTTCATGTGTCGACTGGACAAGTCTGAGAACTGAATAGTAGAGGCCCTGGTCAACCCTCTAAAGAGCTGCTATCGATTACTTGGAACTTAAGACTACATTGGCACAAAAGTCTTCATACTTTTTATGCACTGTATTATCTATGTTTTATGTTTTCGTTTTACTCTCTTTTTTATAGCTCTATGTCTGTTATTTTATGTGGAACTTGGCGTCTGAAATAAAGATTTATATATATATAAATACATATATATATATCAATGTTTCAGGATTTGTATAACTTTTTACCATTGCATACAAAATCGGAAATGCAATACTAAAAAGATCAGCTTTTGTTAAGAGATCCAAGATTACAAGATCCACAAGGCCTTGGCTAGAAACCAAGGAATGAGTGGGGGCTTGGTCAGCCCACACTCTCCTGAAATGTTGCGTGTGCGTCTTGCCAAGCCCGCGCGTGTGTAAGTTAAGGCTGAGTGTGTGAGGATGTGGAGCACGCGCGGGCAGGAGGAGGGGAGACATTCATTGGAAATTTGGCTAGAAATTAGCCAAGCAAGCATGTTTCAAATATTCACCAAAAATCGACCTTTGATCTTACAGTCAACTTTTTCACAGATTTGTGTTATAAACATTCTCAAGAGTCTTCATATGAACTTGTGATTGAATCAGAGTATCAGTTTTTGACTGGCTGATGTGTAAAGCATTATTTTAGCGTTAGCGATAAGTTCAATTTGCTTTATATCAATCATTTTTGGAGATATGAAGTTGCCTTTGCACACGGTAACATGTTGTAGTGTCTTCCATCGATATACCAAGTTTCGTGTTGATATCTCAAAGATTTGCTGAGACATGACTTCACATCCTGTTTGGCGGCTTTTCTGATGAATTTGATTGGCTGTACCGGACAAACGGTTGTGAGGATCAAAATTCTTTTCGATAACTTTTGTGACGCTTGGTCTGAAGATCATCTCTGGTAACTTTGAAGAAGATATGACAAAAATTGTAGGAGGAGTAGGCTTTCAAAGGTTTTTGATAAAACCGGAAGTAGCGGAAAATCTATATAACCGGAAATTGACGCCATGGGGTGCGTTGAACTCGGCTTGAACCAGGGAATCCAATGGTACCTCATTTTTGAAAATGGGTCATACGGTTCAAAAGTTGCGTGTGTAAACACAAGTCCAACTTTGACCCGTTGGTGGCGCTGGAGTGGTCTAATGGGAGACATGAAACTTGGTGTAGGTATAGAATCAACTGTCCTTAATGAGTGTGCCAAATTTCACAAAAAGTTGTCGAAGTGTTCTAGGGGCTGCCATTGACTTCCATGGAACAAGAATAATAATAATAATAATAAATATAACTGCAAGCAGTAATGGCGGATTCCTCCAAACATTGCGAACCATTGAAAAATGTATATTCTTGACAAATTGGAACTGTATAGAAAAATCTATGCTGCAGAATTACCAATGGGATACCAAATCTGAAATATAATACCATCAAGATCCACAAGGGCCTTTATTTCAACTCAAGGAGTGAAGGGAGGGGGCTTGGTTAGCCTATCCATTCCAGAAAGCCTTTGTGCTTTAGGGCGTGGAATGTAGCGCCACATATGGGTAATGGTGGGACAGTTGTGGTTTGGTAATTACCCTTGGTCTATACTTTCAAAAAAGCTCGACCAGAGAATACCCCCCGCTCTCAGGGTACCGAGCTTCAGCTCAGTCATGATGCTGGGATGAATGTAGGCCTATATGTAGAGACCAGGGAGACAGACACACCGGCCAGCTGCCCTGATGGGTCCGTGGTAGATCATTAATGCGGGTTGTATCCTACAACGCTCGTGGCCTCCGAGTAGGACATACTGCTGCTGATAGATCAAGACGTTTGGTGGTGGACACATTGCTGGGCGAGAGTGACATTGTCTGCCTTCAAGAAACCTGGATGACCAAGCAAGATCTGGACAAATTGAACTCCCTACACAAGAACTTTCATGGTGCTGGAGAGTCCACTACCGATCTCAGCATGAGAATGGTTTGTGGGAGGATAGCTGGTGGTGTAGCTATACTGTGGAACATTAAATATGACCCAACGGTAAAGGTGGTGTGGCTTAACGTTGACTGGGCTATTGGGTTGGAGTTTAATCACAATGAAAATAAATGTACTATTGTAAATGTGTACACACCATATGAATCCTATGACCATGAGGATGAATTTCAGAACAGGTTAGCTTTTATTCAGTCCTTCATAGAGGACAATAGTTCATGTTGTGTCTATGTCATGGGTGATTTTAATGCTGACATGTCAGATAAGCGTTTTTTTTCGCACAACATCTGCAGCAGTTCTGTAATGAAACTAAATTAATGATATCAAGCGTTATTGCCTGATACAAGTTTTACCTATATAAGTGAAACGTGGCACACAACTTCCTGGCTAGACCATATTGTAACCACAGCCGATGCTCATGACTCACTGGAAAGTATAGAGATGTGTTATGGGCTGGCCACCACTGATCACATACCAGTTGCTATGCTGCTAAATGTTGAGAGTGTACCCTTGTTGCTGGCCCCCCAAGAAAACTGGACTGGTCAAAATTGACCAAAGAGGTTATGCACAGATATTCTCTATTAACTGACAGCTTACATAGTGATGTTGCATTTTCTAGGGATGCCCTAATGTGCACGGATATGAACTGCAAGGATAAACATCATGCTGAAAAGCTCTGTGCCATGTATGATGATATTGTCAAATGTCTTTATGCTTCCAGTGAACCTTTTATTAATCACAAGAGTAAGGTCCCTAACGCACGGCCTGTCTGGAATGAGTTTGTGTCTGAGCAACATGCTGCTGCTAGAGAAGCCTTTAGAGTCTGGTCAGAGGCAGGCAGACCCAGACAGGGAGTGCTGCTTGATAACAAAAACCTCACAAATGCTAGATTTAAATATGCACTCGTTTCATTAAGAGAAATGAAAACACAATGAGAGCAGACTCGCTGGCCAGAAAGATGCAGAATAACAATCTTACTGACTTCTGGAAGGAGGTCAAGATCATCAATAATAACAGAACTCCCCTCCCTTCTGATATCAAAGGGGTTAGTTGTCCAGAGAAGATTGCTGATCTATGGCATGAGCACTACAGTAAACTATTTAATTGTGTTAAAGGTAACACAGTGAGAATTGATAATGAATATAAAGGTATCTCTGCAGACTTGATAGTTAGATCAGTAGATATTTATGATGCCATCCACATGCTAGACAACAAGAAAGCTTGTGGTATGGATTGCATTTCTGCAGAGCATCTAAAAAATGCCAGTTATAGACTCAGTCCATTTCTAGCCATGTGTCTCACTGGAATTATGGTTCATGGTGTTCTACCGAACTCTATTATGTCAGTACTGTTAGTGCCTGTTGTTAAAGATAAGGCTGGTAAACTGAACAGCATAGACAACTATCGACCCATTGCATTGGCCAGTATCTTGTCTAAAGTGTTTGAGAGAATTATTTGATTGAAATTGGAAATGTATATTCTGACTGCAGAAAATCAGTTTGGTTTTAAAAGAAAACATGGTACTGATCTCTGTATCTATGCTCTGAAGGAGATTGTCTCAGGTACACAAGTCTTAATTCATCTGTATTTTTATGCTTTATTGATGCTTACAAAGCTTTCGATCGAATTTGTCATGAAAAACTGTTTATGAAGCTAATAGTGAGAGGTGTCCCTAAACCTCTTGTGAGTATTTTGGTGTTCTGGTATGCCAATCAAACTTTTCATGTTAAATGGGACAATGTTGTATCAGCTCCTTTCCATGTTGGTAACGGAGTTCGACAAGGAGGAATTTGACTTCCCTTTTTGTTTAATATGGATATGGACGACTTATCAAGCCAGCTGAATAAGACAAATACAGGCTGTCTTGTTGGTGAATCTATTGTCAATCATCTGATGTACGCAAATGATCTGGTTCCACTCAGCCTGTTGCAACAGATGCTATGGGTGTGCTCTCAGTATGGCTTAGATCATGATATAAAATATAATGCAAAGAAAAGCCACATAATGATAGTCAGAAGTAATCAGGACAGGAAATTAACCTTCCCTACCTTTTATTTATCTGGCAGTCCCCTTGGTGTTTGTGAGGAAATAAAATATCTGGGCCATGTCATTTCTGATGATTGGACAGATGACAACGATATGTATCAACAGCGCTGTCAAATATATTCTCAGGCCAGTATGTTATTAAGGACATTTTCTATGTGCTCAGATTCAGTTAAATGTTCCCTGTTTAGAACCTACATAACACCATTGCACACTGCTCATTTGTGGTCTATGTACAGGAAAAGGAGTATACAGATACTGAAAGTAGCCTACAATGATGCTTTTAGATTGCTACTTAATGTGCCAAGGTGGCATAGTGCTAGTCAGTTGTTTGTGTCTAAGCACGTACCAACCTGTAAGGCAATCCTGAGACAACTGATGTATGGTTTCAATGATGCTTTTAGATTGCTACTTAATGTGCCTAGGTGGCATAGTGCTGGTCAGTTGTTTCTGTCTAAGCACGTACCAACCTGTAAGGCACTCCTGAGACAACTGATGTATGGTTTCATGTGTCGACTGGACAAGTCTGAGAACTGAATAGTAGAGGCCCTGGTCAACCCTCTAAAGAGCTGCTATCGATTACTTGGAACTTAAGACTACATTGGCACAAAAGTCTTCATACTTTTTATGCACTGTATTATCTATGTTTTATGTTTTCGTTTTACTCTCTTTTTTATAGCTCTATGTCTGTCATTTTATGTGGAACTTGGCGTCTGAAATAAAGATTTATATATATATAAATACATATATATATATATCAATGTTTCAGGATTTGTATAACTTTTTACCATTGCATACAAAATCGGAAATGCAATACTAAAAAGATCAGCTTTTGTTAAGAGATCCAAGATTACAAGATCCACAAGGCCTTGGCTAGAAACCAAGGAATGAGTGGGGGCTTGGTCAGCCCACACTCTCCTGAAATGTTGCGTGTGCGTCTTGCCAAGCCCGCGCGTGTGTAAGTTAAGGCTGAGTGTGTGAGGATGTGGAGCACGCGCGGGCAGGAGGAGGGGAGACATTCATTGGAAATTTGGCTAGAAATTAGCCAAGCAAGCATGTTTCAAATATTCACCAAAAATCGACCTTTGATCTTACAGTCAACTTTTTCACAGATTTGTGTTATAAACATTCTCAAGAGTCTTCATATGAACTTGTGATTGAATCAGAGTATCAGTTTTTGACTGGCTGATGTGTAAAGCATTATTTTAGCGTTAGCGATAAGTTCAATTTGCTTTATATCAATCATTTTTGGAGATATGAAGTTGCCTTTGCACACGGTAACATGTTGTAGTGTCTTCCATCGATATACCAAGTTTCGTGTTGATATCTCAAAGATTTGCTGAGACATGACTTCACATCCTGTTTGGCGGCTTTCCTGATGAATTTGATTGGCTGTACCGGACAAACGGTTGTGAGGATCAAAATTCTTTTCGATAACTTTTGTGACGCTTGGTCTGAAGATCATCTCTGGTAACTTTGAAGAAGATATGACAAAAATTGTAGGAGGAGTAGGCTTTCAAAGGTTTTTGATAAAACCGGAAATAGCGGAAAATCTATATAACCGGAAATTGACGCCATGGGGTGCGTTGAACTCGGCTTGATCCAGGGAATCCAATGGTACCTCATTTTTGAAAATGGGTCATACGGTTCAAAAGTTGCGTGTGTAAACACAAGTCCAACTTTGACCCGTTGGTGGCGCTGGAGTGGTCTAATGGGAGACATGAAACTTGGTGTAGGTATAGAATCAACTGTCTTTAATGAGTGTGCCAAATTTCACAAAAAGTTGTCGAAGGGTTCTAGGGGCTGCCATTGACTTCCATGGAACAAGAATAATAATAATAATAAAATAATAAAACTAACTAAATATAACTGCAAGCAGTAATGGCGGATTCCTCCAAACATTGCGAACCATTGAAAAATGTATATTCTTGACAAATTGGAACTGTATAGAAAAATCTATGCTGCAGAATTACCAATGGGATACCAAATCTGAAATATAATACCATCAAGATCCACAAGGGCCTTTATTTCAACTCAAGGAGTGAAGGGAGGGGGCTTGGTTAGCCTATCCATTCCAGAAAGCCTTTGTGCTTTAGGGCGTGGAATGTAGCGCCACATATGGGTAATGGTGGGACAGTTGTGGTTTGGTAATTACCCTTGGTCTATACTTTCAAAAAAGCTCGACCAGAGAATACCCCCCGCTCTCAGGGTACCGAGCTTCAGCTCAGTCATGATGCTGGGATGAATGTAGGCCTATATGTAGAGACCAGGGAGACAGACACACCGGCCAGCTGCCCTGATGGGTCCGTGGTAGATCATTAATGCGGGTTGTATCCTACAACGCTCGTGGCCTCCGAGTAGGACATACTGCTGCTGATAGATCAAGACGTTTGGTGGTGGACACATTGCTGGGCGAGAGTGACATTGTCTGCCTTCAAGAAACCTGGATGACCAAGCAAGATCTGGACAAATTGAACTCCCTACACAAGAACTTTCATGGTGCTGGAGAGTCCACTACCGATCTCAGCATGAGAATGGTTTGTGGGAGGATAGCTGGTGGTGTAGCTATACTGTGGAACATTAAATATGACCCAACGGTAAAGGTGGTGTGGCTTAACGTTGACTGGGCTATTGGGTTGGAGTTTAATCACAATGAAAATAAATGTACTATTGTAAATGTGTACACACCATATGAATCCTATGACCATGAGGATGAATTTCAGAACAGGTTAGCTTTTATTCAGTCCTTCATAGAGGACAATAGTTCATGTTGTGTCTATGTCATGGGTGATTTTAATGCTGACATGTCAGATAAGCGTTTTTTTTCGCACAACATCTGCAGCAGTTCTGTAATGAAACTAAATTAATGATATCAAGCGTTATTGCCTGATACAAGTTTTACCTATATAAGTGAAACGTGGCACACAACTTCCTGGCTAGACCATATTGTAACCACAGCCGATGCTCATGACTCACTGGAAAGTATAGAGATGTGTTATGGGCTGGCCACCACTGATCACATACCAGTTGCTATGCTGCTAAATGTTGAGAGTGTACCCTTGTTGCTGGCCCCCCAAGAAAACTGGACTGGTCAAAATTGACCAAAGAGGTTATGCACAGATATTCTCTATTAACTGACAGCTTACATAGTGATGTTGCATTTTCTAGGGATGCCCTAATGTGCACGGATATGAACTGCAAGGATAAACATCATGCTGAAAAGCTCTGTGCCATGTATGATGATATTGTCAAATGTCTTTATGCTTCCAGTGAACCTTTTATTAATCACAAGAGTAAGGTCCCTAACGCACGGCCTGTCTGGAATGAGTTTGTGTCTGAGCAACATGCTGCTGCTAGAGAAGCCTTTAGAGTCTGGTCAGAGGCAGGCAGACCCAGACAGGGAGTGCTGCTTGATAACAAAAACCTCACAAATGCTAGATTTAAATATGCACTCGTTTCATTAAGAGAAATGAAAACACAATGAGAGCAGACTCGCTGGCCAGAAAGATGCAGAATAACAATCTTACTGACTTCTGGAAGGAGGTCAAGATCATCAATAATAACAGAACTCCCCTCCCTTCTGATATCAAAGGGGTTAGTTGTCCAGAGAAGATTGCTGATCTATGGCATGAGCACTACAGTAAACTATTTAATTGTGTTAAAGGTAACACAGTGAGAATTGATAATGAATATAAAGGTATCTCTGCAGACTTGATAGTTAGATCAGTAGATATTTATGATGCCATCCACATGCTAGACAACAAGAAAGCTTGTGGTATGGATTGCATTTCTGCAGAGCATCTAAAAAATGCCAGTTATAGACTCAGTCCATTTCTAGCCATGTGTCTCACTGGAATTATGGTTCATGGTGTTCTACCGAACTCTATTATGTCAGTACTGTTAGTGCCTGTTGTTAAAGATAAGGCTGGTAAACTGAACAGCATAGACAACTATCGACCCATTGCATTGGCCAGTATCTTGTCTAAAGTGTTTGAGAGAATTATTTGATTGAAATTGGAAATGTATATTCTGACTGCAGAAAATCAGTTTGGTTTTAAAAGAAAACATGGTACTGATCTCTGTATCTATGCTCTGAAGGAGATTGTCTCAGGTACACAAGTCTTAATTCATCTGTATTTTTATGCTTTATTGATGCTTACAAAGCTTTCGATCGAATTTGTCATGAAAAACTGTTTATGAAGCTAATAGTGAGAGGTGTCCCTAAACCTCTTGTGAGTATTTTGGTGTTCTGGTATGCCAATCAAACTTTTCATGTTAAATGGGACAATGTTGTATCAGCTCCTTTCCATGTTGGTAACGGAGTTCGACAAGGAGGAATTTGACTTCCCTTTTTGTTTAATATGGATATGGACGACTTATCAAGCCAGCTGAATAAGACAAATACAGGCTGTCTTGTTGGTGAATCTATTGTCAATCATCTGATGTACGCAAATGATCTGGTTCCACTCAGCCTGTTGCAACAGATGCTATGGGTGTGCTCTCAGTATGGCTTAGATCATGATATAAAATATAATGCAAAGAAAAGCCACATAATGATAGTCAGAAGTAATCAGGACAGGAAATTAACCTTCCCTACCTTTTATTTATCTGGCAGTCCCCTTGGTGTTTGTGAGGAAATAAAATATCTGGGCCATGTCATTTCTGATGATTGGACAGATGACAACGATATGTATCAACAGCGCTGTCAAATATATTCTCAGGCCAGTATGTTATTAAGGACATTTTCTATGTGCTCAGATTCAGTTAAATGTTCCCTGTTTAGAACCTACATAACACCATTGCACACTGCTCATTTGTGGTCTATGTACAGGAAAAGGAGTATACAGATACTGAAAGTAGCCTACAATGATGCTTTTAGATTGCTACTTAATGTGCCAAGGTGGCATAGTGCTAGTCAGTTGTTTGTGTCTAAGCACGTACCAACCTGTAAGGCAATCCTGAGACAACTGATGTATGGTTTCAATGATGCTTTTAGATTGCTACTTAATGTGCCTAGGTGGCATAGTGCTGGTCAGTTGTTTCTGTCTAAGCACGTACCAACCTGTAAGGCACTCCTGAGACAACTGATGTATGGTTTCATGTGTCGACTGGACAAGTCTGAGAACTGAATAGTAGAGGCCCTGGTCAACCCTCTAAAGAGCTGCTATCGATTACTTGGAACTTAAGACTACATTGGCACAAAAGTCTTCATACTTTTTATGCACTGTATTATCTATGTTTTATGTTTTCGTTTTACTCTCTTTTTTATAGCTCTATGTCTGTCATTTTATGTGGAACTTGGCGTCTGAAATAAAGATTTATATATATATAAATACATATATATATATATCAATGTTTCAGGATTTGTATAACTTTTTACCATTGCATACAAAATCGGAAATGCAATACTAAAAAGATCAGCTTTTGTTAAGAGATCCAAGATTACAAGATCCACAAGGCCTTGGCTAGAAACCAAGGAATGAGTGGGGGCTTGGTCAGCCCACACTCTCCTGAAATGTTGCGTGTGCGTCTTGCCAAGCCCGCGCGTGTGTAAGTTAAGGCTGAGTGTGTGAGGATGTGGAGCACGCGCGGGCAGGAGGAGGGGAGACATTCATTGGAAATTTGGCTAGAAATTAGCCAAGCAAGCATGTTTCAAATATTCACCAAAAATCGACCTTTGATCTTACAGTCAACTTTTTCACAGATTTGTGTTATAAACATTCTCAAGAGTCTTCATATGAACTTGTGATTGAATCAGAGTATCAGTTTTTGACTGGCTGATGTGTAAAGCATTATTTTAGCGTTAGCGATAAGTTCAATTTGCTTTATATCAATCATTTTTGGAGATATGAAGTTGCCTTTGCACACGGTAACATGTTGTAGTGTCTTCCATCGATATACCAAGTTTCGTGTTGATATCTCAAAGATTTGCTGAGACATGACTTCACATCCTGTTTGGCGGCTTTCCTGATGAATTTGATTGGCTGTACCGGACAAACGGTTGTGAGGATCAAAATTCTTTTCGATAACTTTTGTGACGCTTGGTCTGAAGATCATCTCTGGTAACTTTGAAGAAGATATGACAAAAATTGTAGGAGGAGTAGGCTTTCAAAGGTTTTTGATAAAACCGGAAATAGCGGAAAATCTATATAACCGGAAATTGACGCCATGGGGTGCGTTGAACTCGGCTTGATCCAGGGAATCCAATGGTACCTCATTTTTGAAAATGGGTCATACGGTTCAAAAGTTGCGTGTGTAAACACAAGTCCAACTTTGACCCGTTGGTGGCGCTGGAGTGGTCTAATGGGAGACATGAAACTTGGTGTAGGTATAGAATCAACTGTCTTTAATGAGTGTGCCAAATTTCACAAAAAGTTGTCGAAGGGTTCTAGGGGCTGCCATTGACTTCCATGGAACAAGAATAATAATAATAATAAAACTAACAATAACAATAGGTTTCCTCCTGACGGAGGAATCCTAATAACAATAGGTTTCCTCCTGACGGAGGAATCCTAATAAAACTAACAATAACAATAGGTTTCCTCCTGACGGAGGAATCCTAAATATAACTGCAAGCAGTAATGGCGGATTCCTCCAAACATTGCGAACCATTGAAAAATGTATATTCTTGACAAATTGGAACTGTATAGAAAAATCTATGCTGCAGAATTACCAATGGGATACCAAATCTGAAATATAATACCACCAGGATCCACAAGGGCCTTTATTTCAACTCAAGGAGTGAAGGGAGGGGGCTTGGTTAGCCTATCCATTCCAGAAAGCCTTTGTGCTTTAGGGCGTGGAATGTAGCGCCACATATGGGTAATGGTGGGACAGTTGTGGTTTGGTAATTACCCTTGGTCTATACTTTCAAAAAAGCTCGACCAGAGAATACCCCCCGCTCTCAGGGTACCGAGCTTCAGCTCAGTCATGATGCTGGGATGAATGTAGGCCTATATGTAGAGACCAGGGAGACAGACACACCGGCCAGCTGCCCTGATGGGTCCGTGGTAGATCATTAATGCGGGTTGTATCCTACAACGCTCGTGGCCTCCGAGTAGGACATACTGCTGCTGATAGATCAAGACGTTTGGTGGTGGACACATTGCTGGACGAGAGTGACATTGTCTGCCTTCAAGAAACCTGGATGACCAAGCAAGATCTGGACAAATTGAACTCCCTACACAAGAACTTTCATGGTGCTGGAGAGTCCACTACCGATCTCAGCATGAGAATGGTTTGTGGGAGGATAGCTGGTGGTGTAGCTATACTGTGGAACATAAAATATGACCCAACGGTAAAGGTGGTGTGGCTTAACGTTGACTGGGCTATTGGGTTGGAGTTTAATCACAATGAAAATAAATTTACTATTGTAAATGTGTACACACCATATGAATCCTATGACCATGAGGATGAATTTCAGAACAGGTTAGCTTTTATTCAGTCCTTCATAGAGGACAATAGTTCATGTTGTGTCTGTCATGGGTGATTTTAATGCTGACATGTCAGATAAGTGTTTATTCGCACAACATCTGCAGCAGTTCTGTAATGAAACTAAATTAATTATATAAAGCGTTATTGCCTGATACAAGTTTTACCTATATAAGTGAAACGTGGCACACAACTTCCTGGCTAGACCATATTGTAACCACAGCCGATGCTCATGACTCACTGGAAAGTATAGAGATGTGTTATGGGCTGGCCACCACTGATCACATACCAGTTGCTATGCTGCTAAATGTTGAGAGTGTACCCTTGTTGCTGGCCCCCCAAAAAAACTGGACTGGTCAAAATTGACCAAAGAGGTTATGCACAGATATTCTCTATTAACTGACAGCTTACATAGTGATGTTGCATTTTCTAGGGAAGCTCTGTGCCATGTATGATGATATTGTCAAATGTCTTTATGCTTCCAGTGAACCTTTTATTAATCACAAGAGTAAGGTCCCTAACGCACGGCCTGTCTGGAATGAGTTTGTGTCTGAGCAACATGCTGCTGCTAGAGAAGCCTTTAGAGTCTGGTCAGAGGCAGGCAGACCCAGACAGAGAGTGCTGCTTGATAACAAAAACCTCACAAATGCTAGATTTAAATATGCACTCGTTTCATTAAGAGAAATGAAAACACAATGAGAGCAGACTCGCTGGCCAGAAAGATGCAGAATAACAATCTTACTGACTTCTGGAAGGAGGTCAAGATCATAAATAATAACAGAACTCCCCTCCCTTCTGATATCAAAGGGGTTAGTTGTCCAGAGAAGATTGCTGATCTATGGCATGAGCACTACAGTAAACTATTTAATTGTGTTCAAAGTAACACAGTGAGAATTGATAATCAATATAAAGGTATCTCTGCAGACTTGATAGTTAGATCAGTAGATATTTATGATGCCATCCACATGCTAGACAACAACAAAGCTTGTGGTATGGATTCCATTTCTGCAGAGCATCTAAAAAATGCCAGTTATAGACTCAGTCCATTTCTAGCCATGTGTCTCACTGGAATTATGGTTCATGGTGTTCTACCGAACTCTATTATGTCAGTACTGTTAGTGCCTGTTGTTAAAGATAAGGCTGGTAAACTGAACAGCATAGACAACTGTAGCGCCTCTCTAGTTTGGTGGATTTGTAATGAGAGGTGGCTAACCTGAGTTCGTTAGTAATTGTTACTAACTTAAACCAATTTAACATATGAAAAAAACAATACAACCAACTGTTAAACAAAAACAGGAAAGATTTACTTCAGACAAAAAATCAGTTCTTCAGTTATTGGTTCAACATTTACATGACATCGTAATGCACATGGACACACAATACAAACTAGCCGGCAATGCTAACTACACGAATACCTTAATTCAGTACAGTTCTACGGTGCAGGCCTGAGTGTAGCTCGTGTGCGTTGTAGCCGTAAACAAAATGGCTGTTTCGCCAGGATGGCACAAAATAACAAGGAGCTGGTACCTCGGATCAGCAGTGCGGTAGCACACGCACTGCGGCAGAAGGGCGGCAGCAGGTGAAGGAGAGACCGACCAAATACTCTCGTGGATTTACGAGACGAACCAACTCAGGAAGAAGACTGAGGACGACGACAATCCCGACCTCCACCGGCTCCAACCTGGCACTCGCTGTCGCTAGTCTGGCGGCAAAGCCCGTGCTTAATCCAAAACCGCCAACAGCCAAACTCCTCTTTCTGGGTTATTGTTGTTGGTTGAGATATTCACCCAACAATATAAACATAACACCACTAATGATAATATAAAATCTTCACTCTTGGTATTTTACCGTACGCTACAATTTTCTTCTCCCTCCAACTCCTCCGCTCGCTCTGTCTTTTTCTACTCCAACCTCATCTACCCCAACTTCCCGTGTTACCCTGCCCTTTGACCTCAAACCGGATTGGCTTAACATCATAATCAAAATTAAAGCAACAACATAGATTCACAAAACATTCATCTTACTCTCTTCATATTTGTAACCGGTACATTTTAACATGCGTTTTTTAAACAACAGATATACATTTCCAAATGCTGTATTCAGTAAAACATGAACAATATGCATTTCTCATCAAATCAAAATCATACTCTCAGACCTTAAAGTCTATTTATTAAACTATGAACTTAAGTATTATGTATTCAAACTTTTATATTTATGTAATAGGATTGTTTCAACAGAAATGTTTACCACCCGGGCTACACAACTATCGACCCATTGCATTGGCCAGTATCTTGTCTAAAGTGTTTGAGAGAATTATTTGATTGAAATTGGAAATGTATATTCTGACTGCAGAAAATCAGTTTGGTTTTAAAAGAAAACATGGTACTGATCTCTGTATCTATGCTCTGAAGGAGATTGTCTCAGGTACACAAGTCTTAATTCATCTGTATTTTTATGCTTTATTGATGCTTACAAAGCTTTCGATCGAATTTGTCATGAAAAACTGTTTATGAAGCTAATAGCGAGAGGTGTCCCTAAACCTCTTGTGAGGATTTTGGTGTTCTGGTATGCCAATCAAACTTTTCATGTTAAATGGGACAATGTTGTATCAGCTGCTTTCCATGTTGGTAACGGAGTTCGACAAGGAGGAATTTGATTTCCCTTTTTGTTTAATATGGATATGGACGACTTATCAAGCCAGCTGAATAAGACAAATACAGGCTGTCTTGTTGGTGAATCTATTGTCAATCATCTGATGTACGCAGATTATCTGGTTCCACTCAGCCTGTTGCAACAGATGCTATGGGTGTGCTCTCAGTATGGCTTAGATCATGATATAAAATATAATGCAAAGAAAAGCCACATAATGATAGTCAGAAGTAATCAGGACAGGAAATTAACCTTCCCTACCTTTTATTTATCTGGCAGTCCCCTTGGTATTTGTGAGGAAATAAAATATCTGGACCATGTCATTTCTGATGATTGGACAGATGACAACGATATGTATCAACAGCGCTGTAAAATATATTCTCAGGCCAGTATGTTATTAAGGACATTTTCTATGTACTCAGATTCAGTTAAATGTTCCCTGTTTAGAACCTACATAACACCATTGTACACTGCTCATTTGTGGTCTATGTACAGGAAAAGGAGTATACAGATACTGAAAGTAGCCTACAATGATGCTTTTAGATTGCTACTTAATGTGCCAAGGTGGCATAGTGCTAGTCAGTTGTTTGTGTCTAAGCACGTACCAACCTGTAAGGCAATCCTGAGACAACTGATGTATGGTTTCAATGATGCTTTTAGATTGCTACTTAATGTGCCTAGGTGGCATAGTGCTGGTCAGTTGTTTCTGTCTAAGCACGTACCAACCTGTAAGGCACTCCTGAGACAACTGATGTATGGTTTCATGTGTCGACTGGACAAGTCTGAGAACTGAATAGTAGAGGCCCTGGTCAACCCTCTAAAGAGCTGCTATCGATTACTTGGAACTTAAGACTACATTGGCACAAAAGTCTTCATACTTTTTATGCACTGTATTATCTATGTTTTATGTTTTCGTTTTACTCTCTTTTTTATAGCTCTATGTCTGTTATTTTATGTGGAACTTGGCGTCTGAAATAAAGATTTATATATATATAAATACATTTATATATCAATGTTTCAGGATTTGTATAACTTTTTACCATTGCATACAAAATCGGAAATGCAATACTAAAAAGATCAGCTTTTGTTAAGAGATCCAAGATTACAAGATCCACAAGGCCTTGGCTAGAAACCAAGGAATGAGTGGGGGCTTGGTCAGCCCACACTCTCCTGAAATGTTGCGTGTGCGTCTTGCCAAGCCCGCGCGTGTGTAAGTTAAGGCTGAGTGTGTGAGGATGTGGAGCACGCGCGGGCAGGAGGAGGGGAGACATTCATTGGAAATTTGGCTAGAAATTAGCCAAGCAAGCATGTTTCAAATATTCACCAAAAATCGACCTTTGATCTTACAGTCAACTTTTTCACAGATTTGTGTTATAAACATTCTCAAGAGTCTTCATATGAACTTGTGATTGAATCAGAGTATCAGTTTTTGACTGGCTGATGTGTAAAGCATTATTTTAGCGTTAGCGATAAGTTCAATTTGCTTTATATCAATCATTTTTGGAGATATGAAGTTGCCTTTGCACACGGTAACATGTTGTAGTGTCTTCCATCGATATACCAAGTTTCGTGTTGATATCTCAAAGATTTGCTGAGACATGACTTCACATCCTGTTTGGCGGCTTTTCTGATGAATTTGATTGGCTGTACCGGACAAAGGGTTGTGAGGATCAAAATTCTTTTCGATAACTTTTGTGACGCTTGGTCTGAAGATCATCTCTGGTAACTTTGAAGAAGATATGACAAAAATTGTAGGAGGAGTAGGCTTTCAAAGGTTTTTGATAAAACCGGAAGTAGCGGAAAATCTATATAACCGGAAATTGACGCCATGGGGTGCGTTGAACTCGGCTTGAACCAGGGAATCCAATGGTACCTCATTTTTGAAAATGGGTCATACGGTTCAAAAGTTGCGTGTGTAAACACAAGTCCAACTTTGACCCGTTGGTGGCGCTGGAGTGGTCTTATGGGAGACATGAAACTTGGTGTAGGTATAGAATCAACTGTCCTTAATGAGTGTGCCAAATTTCACAAAAAGTTGTCAAAGTGTTCTAGGGGCTGCCATTGACTTCCATGGAACAAGAATAATAATAATAATAATAAATATAACTGCAAGCAGTAATGGCGGATTCCTCCAAACATTGCGAACCATTGAAAAATGTATATTCTTGACAAATTGGAACTGTATAGAAAAATCTATGCTGCAGAATTACCAATGGGATACCAAATCTGAAATATAATACCATCAAGATCCACAAGGGCCTTTATTTCAACCCAAGGAGTGAAGGGAGGGGGCTTGGTTAGCCTATCCATTCCAGAAAGCCTTTGTGCTTTAGGGCGTGGAATGCAGCGCCACCTATGGGTAATGGTGGGACAGTTGTGGTGTGGTAATTACCCTTGGTCTATACTTTCAAAAAAGCTCGACCAGAGCATACCCCCCGCTCTCAGGGTACCGAGCTTCAGCTCAGTCATGATGCTGGGTTGAATGTAGGCCTATATGTAGAGACCAGGGAGACAGACACACCGGCCAGCTGCCCTGATGGGTCCGTGGTAGATCATTAATGCGGGTTGTATCCTACAACGCTCGTGGCCTCCGAGTAGGACATACTGCTGCTGATAGATCAAGACGTTTGGTGGTGGACACATTGCTGGACGAGAGTGACATTGTCTGCCTTCAAGAAACCTGGATGGCCAAGCAAGATCTGGACAAATTGAACTCCCTACACAAGAACTTTCATGGTGCTGGAGAGTCCACTACCGATCTCATCATGAGAATGGTTTGTGGGAGGATAGCTGGTGGTGTAGCTATACTGTGGAACATAAAATATGACCCAACGGTAAAGGTGGTGTGGCTTAACGTTGACTGGGCTATTGGGTTGGAGTTTAATCACAATGAAAATAAATGTACTATTGTAAATGAGTACACACCATATGAATCTTATGACCATGAGGATGAATTTCAGAACAGGTTAGCTTTTATTCAGTCCTTCATAGAGGACAATAGTTCATGTTGTGTCTATGTCATGGGTGATTTTAATGCTGACATGCCAGATAAGTGTTTATTCGCACAACATCTGCAGCAGTTCTGTAATGAAACTAAATTAATGATATCAAGCGTTATTGCCTGATACAAGTTTTACCTATATAAGTGAAACGTGGCACACAACTTCCTGGCTAGACCATATTGTAACCACAGCCGATGCTCATGACTCACTGGAAAGTATAGAGATGTGTTATGGGCTGGCCACCACTGATCACATACCAGTTGCTATGCTGCTAAATGTTGAGAGTGTACCCTTGTTGCTGGCCCCCCAAGAAAACTGGACTGGTCAAAATTGACCAAAGAGGTTATGCACGGATATTCTCTATTAACTGACAGCTTACATAGTGATGTTGCATTTTCTAGGGATGCCCTAATGTGCACGGATATGAACTGCAAGGATAAACATCATGCTGAAAAGCTCTGTGCCATGTATGATGATATTGTCAAATGTCTTTATGCTTCCAGTGAACCTTTTATTAATCACAAGAGTAAGGTCCCTAACGCACGGCCTGTCTGGTATGAGTTTGTGTCTGAGCAACATGCTGCTGCTAGAGAAGCCTTTAGAGTCTGGTCAGAGGCAGGCAGACCCAGACAGGGAGTGCTGCTTGATAACAAAAACCTCACAAATGCTAGATTTAAATATGCACTAGTTTCATTAAGAGAAATGAAAACACAATGAGAGCAGACTCGCTGGCCAGAAAGATGCAGAATAACAATCTTACTGACTTCTGGAAGGAGGTCAAGATCATAAATAATAACAGAACTCCCCTCCCTTCTGATATCAAAGGGGTTAGTTGTCCAGAGAAGATTGCTGATCTATGGCATGAGCACTACAGTAAACTGTTTAATTGTGTTCAAAGTAACACAGTGAGAATTGATAATGAATATAAAGGTATCTCTGCAGACTTGATAGTTAGATCAGTAGATATTTATGATGCCATCCACATGCTAGACAACAACAAAGCTTGTGGTATGGATTCCATTTCTGCAGAGCATCTAAAAAATGCCAGTTATAGACTCAGTCCATTTCTAGCCATGTGTCTCACTGGAATTATGGTTCATGGTGTTCTACCGAACTCTATTATGTCAGTACTGTTAGTGCCTGTTGTTAAAGATAAGGCTGGTAAACTGAACAGCATAGACAACTATCGACCCATTGCATTGGCCAGTATCTTGTCTAAAGTGTTTGAGAGAATTATTTGATTCAAATTGGAAATGTATATTCTGACTGCAGACAATCAGTTTGGTTTTAAAAGAAAACATGGTACTGATCTCTGTATCTATGCTCTGAAGGAGATTGTCTCAGGTACACAAGTCTTAATTCATCTGTATTTTTATGCTTTATTGATGCTTACAAAGCTTTCGATCGAATTTGTCATGAAAAACTGTTTATGAAGCTAATAGCGAGAGGTGTCCCTAAACCTCTTGTGAGGATTTTGGTGTTCTGGTATGCCAATCAAACTTTTCATGTTAAATGGGACAATGTTGTATCAGCTCCTTTCCATGTTGGTAACGGAGTTCGACAAGGAGGAATTTGATTTCCCTTTTTGTTTAATATGGATATGGACGACTTATCAAGCCAGCTGAATAAGACAAATACAGGCTGTTTTGTTGGTGAATCTATTGTCAATCATCTGATGTACGCAGATGATCTGGTTCCACTCAGCCTGTTGCAACAGATGCTATGGGTGTGCTCTCAGTATGGCTTAGATCATGATATAAAATATAATGCAAAGAAAAGCCACATAATGATAGTCAGAAGTAATCAGGACTGGAAATTAACCTTCCCTACCTTTTATTTATCTGGCAGTCCCCTTGGTATTGGTGAGGAATTAAAATATCTGGACCATGTCATTTCTGATGATTGGACAGATGACAACGATATGTATCAACAGCGCTGTAAAATATATTCTCAGGCCAGTATGTTATTAAGGACATTTTCTATGTACTCAGATTCAGTTAAATGTTCCCTGTTTAGAACCTACATAACACCATTGTACACTGCTCATTTGTGGTCTATGTACAGGAAAAGGAGTATACAGATACTGAAAGTAGCCTACAATGATGCTTTTAGATTGCTACTTAATGTGCCAAGGTGGCATAGTGCTAGTCAGTTGTTTGTGTCTAAGCACGTACCAACCTGTAAGGCAATCCTGAGACAACTGATGTATGGTTTCAATGATGCTTTTAGATTGCTACTTAATGTGCCTAGGTGGCATAGTGCTGGTCAGTTGTTTCTGTCTAAGCATGTACCAACCTGTAAGGCACTCCTGAGACAACTGATGTATGGTTTCATGTGTCGACTGGACAAGTCTGAGAACTGAATAGTAGAGGCTCTGGTCAACCCTCTAAAGAGCTGCTATCGATTACTTGGAACTTAAGACTACATTGGCACAAAAGTCTTCATACTTTTTATGCACTGTATTATCTATGTTTGATGTTTTCGTTTTACTCTCTTTTTTATAGCTCTATGTCTGTTATTTTATGTGGAACTTGGCGTCTGAAATAAAGATTTATCTATATATAAATACATATATATATATATATTAATGTTTCAGGATTTGCATAACTTTTTACCATTGCATACAAAATCGGAAATGCAATACCAAAAAGATCAGCTTTTGTTAAGAGATCCAAGATTACAAGATCCACAAGGCCTTTGCTAGAAACTAAGGAATGAGTGGGGGCTTTGTCAGCCCACACTCTCCTGAAATGTTGCGTGTGCGTCTTGCCAAGCCCGCGCGTGTGTAAGTTAAGGCTGAGTGTGTGAGGATGTGGAGCACGCGCGGGCAGGAGGAGGGGAGACATTCATTGGAAATTTGGCTAGAAATTAGCCAAGCAAGCATGTTTCAAATATTCACCAAAAATCGACCTTTGATCTTACAGTCAACTTTTTCACAGATTTGTGTTATAAACATTCTCAAGAGTCTTCATATGAACTTGTGATTGAATCAGAGTATCAGTTTTTGACTGGCTGATGTGTAAAGCATTATTTTAGCGTTAGCGATAAGTTCAATTTGCTTTAAATCAATCATTTTTGGAGATATGAAGTTGCCTTTGCACACGGTAACATGTTGTAGTGTCTTCCATCGATATACCAAGTTTCGTGTTGATATCTCAAAGATTTGCTGAGACATGACTTCACATCCTGTTTGGCGGCTTTTCTGATGAATTTGATTGGCTGTACCGGACAAACGGTTGTGAGGATCAAAATTCTTTTCGATAACTTTTGTGAGGCTTGGTCTGAAGATCATCTCTGGTAACTTTGAAGAAGATATGACAAAAATTGTAGGAGGAGTAGGCTTTCAAAGGATTTTGATAAAACCGGAAATAGCGGAAAATCTATATAACCGGAAATTGACGCCATGGGGTGCGTTGAACTCGGCTTGATCCAGGGAATCCAATGGTACCCTCATTTTTGAAAATAGGTCACACGGTTCAAAAGTTGCGTGTGTAAACACAAGTCCAACTTTGACCCGTTGGTGGCGCTGGAGTGGTCTAATGGGAGACATGAAACTTGGTGTAGGTATAGAATCAACTGTCCTTAATGAGTGTGCCAAATTTCACAAAAAGTTGTCGAAGGGTTCTAGGGGCTGCCATTGACTTCCATGGAACAAGAATAATAATAATAATAAAACTAACAATAACAATAGGTTTCCTCCTGACGGAGGAATCCTAATAATAATAATAAAACTAACAATAACAATAGGTTTCCTCCTGACGGAGGAATCCTAATAATAATAATAAAACTAACAATAACAATAGGTTTCCTCCTGACGGAGGAATCCTAATAATAAAACTAACAATAACAATAGGTTTCCTCCTGACGGAGGAATCCTAAATATAACTGCAAGCAGTAATGGCGGATTCCTCCAAACATTGCGAACCATTGAAAAATGTATATTCTTGACAAATTGGAACTGTATAGAAAAATCTATGCTGCAGAATTACCAATGGGATACCAAATCTGAAATATAATACCATCAAGATCCACAAGGGCCTTTATTTCAACCCAAGGAGTGAAGGGAGGGGGCTTGGTTAGCCTATCCATTCCAGAAAGCCTTTGTGCTTTAGGGCGTGGAATGTAGCGCCACCTATGGGTAATGGTGGGACAGTTGTGGTGTGGTAATTACCCTTGGTCTATACTTTCAAAAAAGCTCGACCAGAGCATACCCCCCGCTCTCAGGGTACCGAGCTTCAGCTCAGTCATGATGCTGGGATGAATGTAGGCCTATATGTAGAGACCAGGGAGACAGACACACCGGCCAGCTGCCCTGATGGGTCCGTGGTAGATCATTAATGCGGGTTGTATCCTACAACGCTCGTGGCCTCCCCGAGTAGGACATACTGCTGCTGATAGATCAAGACGTTTGGTGGTGGACACATTGCTGGACGAGAGTGACATTGTCTGCCTTCAAGAAACCTGGATGGCCAAGCAAGATCTGGACAAATTGAACTCCCTACACAAGAACTTTCATGGTGCTGGAGAGTCCACTACCGATCTCAGCATGAGAATGGTTTGTGGGAGGATAGCTGGTGGTGTAGCTATACTGTGGAACATAAAATATGACCCAACGGTAAAGGTGGTGTGGCTTAACGTTGACTGGGCTATTGGGTTGGAGTTTAATCACAATGAAAATAAATGTACTATTGTAAATGTGTACACACCATATGAATCCTATGACCATGAGGATGAATTTCAGAACAGGTTAGCTTTTATTCAGTCCTTCATAGAGGACAATAGTTCATGTTGTGTCTATGTCATGGGTGATTTTAATGCTGACATGTCAGATAAGTGTTTATTCGCACAACATCTGCAGCAGTTCTGTAATGAAACTAAATTAATTATATCAAGCGTTATTGCCTGATACAAGTTTTACCTATATAAGTGAAACGTGGCACACAACTTCCTGGCTAGACCATATTGTAACCACAGCCGATGCTCATGACTCACTGGAAAGTATAGAGATGTGTTATGGGCTGGCCACCACTGATCACATACCAGTTGCTATGCTGCTAAATGTTGAGAGTGTACCCTTGTTGCTGGCCCCCCAAGAAAACTGGACTGGTCAAAATTGACCAAAGAGGTTATGCACAGATATTCTCTATTAACTGACAGCTTACATAGTGATGTTGCATTTTCTAGGGATGCCCTAATGTGCACGGATATGAACTGCAAGGATAAACATCATGCTGAAAAGCTCTGTGCCATGTATGATGATATTGTCAAATGTCTTTATGCTTTCAGTGAACCTTTTATTAATCACAAGAGTAAGGTCCCTAACGCACGGCCTGTCTGGAATGAGTTTGTGTCTGAGCAACATGCTGCTGCTAGAGAAGCCTTTAGAGTCTGGTCAGAGGCAGGCAGACCCAGACAGAGAGTGCTGCTTGATAACAAAAACCTCACAAATGCTAGATTTAAATATGCACTCGTTTCATTAAGAGAAATGAAAACACAATGAGAGCAGACTCGCTGGCCAGAAAGATGCAAAATAACAATCTTACTGACTTCTGGAAGGAGGTCAAGATCATAAATAATAACAGAACTCCCCTCCCTTCTGTTATCAAAGGGGTTAGTTGTCCAGAGAAGATTGCTGATATATGGCATGAGCACTACAGTAAACTATATAATTGTGTTCAAAGTAACACAGTGAGAATTGATAATCAATATAAAGGTATCTCTGCAGACTTGATAGTTAGACCAGTAGATATTTATGATGCCATCCACATGCTAGACAACAACAAAGCTTGTGGTATGGATTATATTTCTGCAGAGCATCTAAAAAATGCCAGTTATAGACTCAGTCCATTTCTAGCCATGTGTCTCACTGGAATTATGGTTCATGGTGTTCTACCGAACTCTATTATGTCAGTACTGTTAGTGCCTGTTGTTAAAGATAAGGCTGGTAAACTGAACAGCATAGACAACTGTAGCGCCTCTCTAGTTTGGTGGATTTGTAATGAGAGGTGGCTAACCTGAGTTCGTTAGTAATTGTTACTAACTTAAACCAATTTAACATATGAAAAAAACAATACAACCAACTGTTAAACAAAAACAGGAAAGATTTACTTCAGACAAAAAATCAGTTCTTCAGTTATTGGTTCAACATTTACATGACATCGTAATGCACATGGACACACAATACAAACTAGCCGGCAATGCTAACTACACGAATACCTTAATTCAGTACAGTTCTACGGTGCAGGCCTGAGTGTAGCTCGTGTGCGTTGTAGCCGTAAACAAAATGGCTGTTTCGCCAGGATGGCACAAAATAACAAGGAGCTGGTACCTCGGATCAGCAGTGCGGTAGCACACGCACTGCGGCAGAAGGGCGGCAGCAGGTGAAGGAGAGACCGACCAAATACTCTCGTGGATTTACGAGACGAACCAACTCAGGAAGAAGACTGAGGACGACGACAATCCCGACCTCCACCGGCTCCAACCTGGCACTCGCTGTCGCTAGTCTGGCGGCAAAGCCCGTGCTTTATCCAAAACCGCCAACAGCCAAACTCCTCTTTCTGGGTTATTGTTGTTGGTTGAGATATTCACCCAACAATATAAACATAACACCACTAATGATAATATAAAATCTTCACTCTTGGTATTTTACCGTACGCTACAATTTTCTTCTCCCTCCAACTCCTCCGCTCGCTCTGTCTTTTTCTACTCCAACCTCATCTACCCCAACTTCCCGTGTTACCCTGCCCTTTGACCTCAAACCGGATTGGCTTAACATCATAATCAAAATTAAAGCAACAACATAGATTCACAAAACATTCATCTTACTCTCTTCATATTTGTAACCGGTACATTTTAACATGCGTTTTTTAAACAACAGATATACATTTCCAAATGCTGTATTCAGTAAAACATGAACAATATGCATTTCTCATCAAATCAAAATCATACTCTCAAACCTTAAAGTCTATTTATTAAACTATGAACTTAAGTATTATGTATTCAAACTTTTATATTTATGTAATAGGATTGTTTCAACAGAAATGTTTACCACCCGGGCTACACAACTATCGACCCATTGCATTGGCCAGTATCTTGTCTAAAGTGTTTGAGAGAATTATTTGATTGAAATTGGAAATGTATATTCTGACTGCAGAAAATCAGTTTGGTTTTAAAAGAAAACATGGTACTGATCTCTGTATCTATGCTCTGAAGGAGATTGTCTCAGGTACACAAGTCTTAATTCATCTGTATTTTTATGCTTTATTGATGCTTACAAAGCTTTCGATCGAATTTGTCATGAAAAACTGTTTATGAAGCTAATAGCGAGAGGTTTCCCTAAACCTCTTGTGAGGATTTTGGTGTTCTGGTATGCAAATCAAACTTTTCATGTTAAATGGGACAATGTTGTATCAGCTGCTTTCCATGTTGGTAACGGAGTTCGACAAGGAGGAATTTGATTTCCCTTTTTGTTTAATATGGATATGGACGACTTATCAAGCCAGCTGAATAAGACAAATACAGGCTGTCTTGTTGGTGAATCTATTGTCAATCATCTGATGTACGCAGATTATCTGGTTCCACTCAGCCTGTTGCAACAGATGCTATGGGTGTGCTCTCAGTATGGCTTAGATCATGATATAAAATATAATGCAAAGAAAAGCCACATAATGATAGTCAGAAGTAATCAGGACAGGAAATTAACCTTCCCTACCTTTTATTTATCTGGCAGTCCCCTTGGTGTTTGTGAGGAAATAAAATATCTGCCATGTCATTTCTGATGATTGGACAGATGACAACGATATGTATCAACAGCGCTGTCAAATATATTCTCAGGCCAGTATGTTATTAAGGACGTTTTCTATGTGCTCAGATTCAGTTAAATGTTCCCTGTTTAGAACCTACATAACACCATTGTACACTGCTCATTTGTGGTCTATGTACAGGTAAAGGAGTATACAGATACTGAAAGTAGCCTACAATGATGCTTTTAGATTGCTACTTAATGTGCCAAGGTGGCATAGTGCTAGTCAGTTGTTTGTGTCTAAGCACGTACCAACCTGTAAGGCAATCCTGAGACAACTGATGTATGGTTTCAATGATGCTTTTAGATTGCTACTTAATGTGCCTAGGTGGCATAGTGCTGGTCAGTTGTTTCTGTCTAAGCACGTACCAACCTGTAAGGCACTCCTGAGACAACTGATGTATGGTTTCATGTGTCGACTGGACAAGTCTGAGAACTGAATAGTAGAGGCCCTGGTCAACCCTCTAAAGAGCTGCTATCGATTACTTGGAACTTAAGACTACATTGGCACAAAAGTCTTCATACTTTTTATGCACTGTATTATCTATGTTTTATGTTTTCGTTTTACTCTCTTTTTTATAGCTCTATGTCTGTTATTTTATGTGGAACTTGGCGTCTGAAATAAAGATTTATATATATATAAATACATATATATATATCAATGTTTCAGGATTTGTATAACTTTTTACCATTGCATACAAAATCGGAAATGCAATACTAAAAAGATCAGCTTTTGTTAAGAGATCCAAGATTACAAGATCCACAAGGCCTTGGCTAGAAACCAAGGAATGAGTGGGGGCTTGGTCAGCCCACACTCTCCTGAAATGTTGCGTGTGCGTCTTGCCAAGCCCGCGCGTGTGTAAGTTAAGGCTGAGTGTGTGAGGATGTGGAGCACGCGCGGGCAGGAGGAGGGGAGACATTCATTGGAAATTTGGCTAGAAATTAGCCAAGCAAGCATGTTTCAAATATTCACCAAAAATCGACCTTTGATCTTACAGTCAACTTTTTCACAGATTTGTGTTATAAACATTCTCAAGAGTCTTCATATGAACTTGTGATTGAATCAGAGTATCAGTTTTTGACTGGCTGATGTGTAAAGCATTATTTTAGCGTTAGCGATAAGTTCAATTTGCTTTATATCAATCATTTTTGGAGATATGAAGTTGCCTTTGCACACGGTAACATGTTGTAGTGTCTTCCATCGATATACCAAGTTTCGTGTTGATATCTCAAAGATTTGCTGAGACAGGACTTCACATCCTGTTTGGCGGCTTTTCTGATGAATTTGATTGGCTGTACCGGACAAACGGTTGTGAGGATCAAAATTCTTTTCGATAACTTTTGTGACGCTTGGTCTGAAGATCATCTCTGGTAACTTTGAAGAAGATATGACAAAAATTGTAGGAGGAGTAGGCTTTCAAAGGTTTTTGATAAAACCGGAAGTAGCGGAAAATCTATATAACCGGAAATTGACGCCATGGGGTGCGTTGAACTCGGCTTGAACCAGGGAATCCAATGGTACCTCATTTTTGAAAATGGGTCATACGGTTCAAAAGTTGCGTGTGTAAACACAAGTCCAACTTTGACCCATTGGTGGCGCTGGAGTGGTCTAATGGGAGACATGAAACTTGGTGTAGGTATAGAATCAACTGTCCTTAATGAGTGTGCCAAATTTCACAAAAAGTTGTCGAAGTGTTCTAGGGGCTGCCATTGACTTCCATGGAACAAGAATAATTAATAAATATAACTGCAAGCAGTAATGGCGGATTCCTCCAAACATTGCGAACCATTGAAAAATGTATATTCTTGACAAATTGGAACTGTATAGAAAAATCTATGCTGCAGAATTACCAATGGGATACCAAATCTGAAATATAATACCATCAAGATCCACAAGGGCCTTTATTTCAACCCAAGGAGTGAAGGGAGGGGGCTTGGTTAGCCTATCCATTCCAGACAGCCTTTGTGCTTTAGGGGGCGTGGAATGTAGCGCCACCTATGGGTAATGGTGGGACAGTTGTGGTGTGGTAATTACCCTTCAGTCATGATGCTGGGATGAATGTTGGCCTATATGTAGAGACCAGGGAGACAGACACACCGGCCAGCTGCCCTGATGGGTCCGTGGTAGATCATTAATGCGGGTTGTATCCTACAACGCTCGTGGCCTCCGAGTAGGACATACTGCTGCTGATAGATCAAGACGTTTGGTGGTGGACACATTGCTGGACGAGAGTGACATTGTCTGCCTTCAAGAAACCTGGATGGCCAAGCAAGATCTGGACAAATTGAACTCCCTACACAAGAACTTTCATGGTGCTGGAGAGTCCACTACCGATCTCAGCATGAGAATGGTTTGTGGGAGGATAGCTGGTGGTGTAGCTATACTGTGGAACATAAAATATGACCCAACGGTAAAGGTGGTGTGGCTTAACGTTGACTGGGCTATTGGGTTGGAGTTTAATCACAATGAAAATAAATGTACTATTGTAAATGTGTACACACCATATGAATCCTATGACCATGAGGATGAATTTCAGAACAGGTTAGCTTTTATTCAGTCCTTCATAGAGGACAATAGTTCATGTTGTGTCTATGTCATGGGTGATTTTAATGCTGACATGTCAGATAAGTGTTTATTCGCACAACATCTGCAGCAGTTCTGTAATGAAACTAAATTAATTATATCAAGCGTTATTGCCTGATACAAGTTTTACCTATATAAGTGAAACGTGGCACACAACTTCCTGGCTAGACCATATTGTAACCACAGCCGATGCTCATGACTCACTGGAAAGTATAGAGATGTGTTATGGGCTGGCCACCACTGATCACATACCAGTTGCTATGCTGCTAAATGTTGAGAGTGTACCCTTGTTGCTGGCCCCCCAAGAAAACTGGACTGGTCAAAATTGACCAAAGAGGTTCGGCACAGATATTCTCTATTAACTAATTCTCGGATATGAACTGCAAGGATAAACATAATGCTGAAAAGCTCTGTGCCATGTATGATGATATTGTCAAATGTCTTTATGCTTCCAGTGAACCTTTTATTAATCACAAGAGTAAGGTCCCTAACGCACGGCCTGTCTGGAATGAGTTTGTGTCTGAGCAACATGCTGCTGCTAGAGAAGCCTTTAGAGTCTGGTCAGAGGCAGGCAGACCCAGACAGAGAGTGCTGCTTGATAACAAAAACCTCACAAATGCTAGATTTAAATATGCACTCGTTTCATTAAGAGAAATGAAAACACAATGAGAGCAGACTCGCTGGCCAGAAAGATGCAGAATAACAATCTTACTGACTTCTGGAAGGAGGTCAAGATCATAAATAATAACAGAACTCCCCTCCCTTCTGATATCAAAGGGGTTAGTTGTCCAGAGAAGATTGCTGATCTATGGCATGAGCACTACAGTAAACTATTTAATTGTGTTCAAAGTAACACAGTGAGAATTGATAATCAATATAAAGGTATCTCTGCAGACTTGATAGTTAGATCAGTAGATATTTATGATGCCATCCACATGCTAGACAACAACAAAGCTTGTGGTATGGATTCCATTTCTGCAGAGCATCTAAAAAATGCCAGTTATAGACTCAGTCCATTTCTAGCCATGTGTCTCACTGGAATTATGGTTCATGGTGTTCTACCGAACTCTATTATGTCAGTACTGTTAGTGCCTGTTGTTAAAGATAAGGCTGGTAAACTGAACAGCATAGACAACTGTAGCGCCTCTAGTTTGGTGGATTTGTAATGAGAGGTGGCTAACCTGAGTTCGTTAGTAATTGTTACTAACTTAAACCAATTTAACATTTGAAAAAAACAATACAACCAACTGTTAAACAAAAACAGGAAAGATTTACTTCAGACAAAAAATCAGTTCTTCAGTTATTGGTTCAACATTTACATGACATCGTAATGCACATGGACACACAGTACAAACTAGCCGGCAATGCTAACTACACGAATACCTTAATTCAGTACAGTTCTACGGTGCAGGCCTGAGTGTAGCTCGTGTGCGTTGTAGCCGTAAACAAAATGGCTGTTTCGCCAGGATGGCACAAAATAACAAGGAGCTGGTACCTCGGATCAGCAGTGCGGTAGCACACGCACTGCGGCAGAAGGGCGGCAGCAGGTGAAGGAGAGACCGACCAAATACTCTCGTGGATTTACGAGACGAACCAACTCAGAAGAAGACTGAGGACGACGACAATCCCGACCTCCACCGGCTCCAACCTGGCACTCGCTGTCGCTAGTCTGGCGGCAAAGCCCGTGCTTAATCCAAAACCGCCAACAGCCAAACTCCTCTTTCTGGGTTATTGTTGTTGGTTGAGATATTCACCCAACAATATAAACATAACACCACTAATGATAATATAAAATCTTCACTCTTGGTATTTTACCGTACGCTACAATTTTCTTCTCCCTCCAACTCCTCCGCTCGCTCTGTCTTTTTCTACTCCAACCTCATCTACCCCAACTTCCCGTGTTACCCTGCCCTTTGACCTCAAACCGGATTGGCTTAACATCATAATCAAAATTAAAGCAACAACATAGATTCACAAAACATTCATCTTACTCTCTTCATATTTGTAACCGGTACATTTTAACATGCGTTTTTTAAACAACAGATATACATTTCCAAATGCTGTATTCAGTAAAACATGAACAATATGCATTTCTCATCAAATCAAAATCATACTCTCAAACCTTAAAGTCTATTTATTAAACTATGAACTTAAGTATTATGTATTCAAACTTTTATATTTATGTAATAGGATTGTTTCAACAGAAATGTTTACCACCCGGGCTACACAACTATCGACCCATTGCATTGGCCAGTATCTTGTCTAAAGTGTTTGAGAGAATTATTTGATTGAAATTGGAAATGTATATTCTGACTGCAGAAAATCAGTTTGGTTTTAAAAGAAAACATGGTACTGATCTCTGTATCTATGCTCTGAAGGAGATACACAAGTCTTAATTCATCTGTATTTTTATGCTTTATTGATGCTTACAAAGCTTTCGATCGAATTTGTCATGAAAA